>NC_054476.1:22224433-22524433 GCF_017639515.1 Carcharodon carcharias
GCAAACATGGCCTGCCATTGACAGGCAGAGCGGACGTTTGCAAACTGGTTTCACGATGTAGTGAAGCTGGTTTTTGGCCTTCTCACCCTACTGTCCACTCATGCCCACCATGACACCGAACGACAGTGGGCACGGAAAACTCCCCCTTGCATCTGCTCTCTCAGGTGGATCTAAACGATCCCATGATGCTATCGCAAAGAATCTTTGCCCAGCATCCTGGCCAATATCCTGAGGATGGGAAGTGTTGTAGGGTGGCCGAGTTGTTCTATTAATGATAGGGTTGATTTACAGACACTTCTTGGGTGGAAATATTAAGTTTATTTACAATATACTCAGCAGCAACTACACGTGTGCTTTCAACTCCAACTCTATCTCTACACTGACTTTGAAGGTAGCCCGCGCTGCTCTCCTATTGGTTACTATAGATCATGTGATCTTCCTTAACAAGTATTATTCTTAAAGGTACATTGCACACTAAATGAAACCATAATTACTACATTCTTCCCCCTTGAACTCAGCTATTCATATTATATTTACAAATACATATTTTTCAAGACAACATAATATTTGCACTGGGTAAGCAATTTACAAGTTCAATCTTTCAGGTGGTTTCCTGGTACGTGTGGAACATCGCAGCTCCACAGCTGAATCCTCAGATCCTTTGTCAGGGACCTCCCTTTCCTGAGTTTCCTGAGTTCTGTATCCTCAATTCTTACAGGAACATCAGACATATCTGTCGTGAGTTGAGCGTCCTCAACAGGAAACGCAGACCCGGTCATGATCATTGGTGGAACCAAATATTGGTGATTTGTCTCTCCCTCCCGTATGTTTACAGATGATCCAGCCTTCCACCACCATGTGGTGAGATAGAGGTCCAGTCACCGCGCTTAGCCCACCCGGTAACCACTTTGGTCCTTCCCCGAAGTTTTTTGTGTATACCCGCTCTCCCACAGTAAATTTCCTCTCAAGACTATGCCAGTTGTGTCTAGTTTTCTGGCTTCCCTGACTCCCTTCCACCTTCCCCTTTAAATTTGACATTATCAAGCTCAATCACATCCTGAGTCAGTGCTTCAACAATAACTCCGCTGCTGTTGTGTGAGGGGTAGTCCTGTAATGAAAAGGAAAGCGTGCTAGTTTGGTTGCCAAGGGATCAGCAGTTAGCTTTTTCATGCCTGCCTTCAATGTTTGACCCACCCTTTGGCCATTCTGTTTGAGGAAAGGTGATACGGTGCAGTTTTCACATGAGTGATGCCGTTGAGACTGATAAACCATTGAAACTCGGCACTCGTTAATGCCGTGCTATTATCGGAAATGACTACTTCTGGTAGTCCGTGAATGGCAAAACTCTGATGTAGTTTCTCAATTGTAGCAGCTGAGGTTGGTGTTTTCACCTCATATATGTCCAACCATTTTGAACGGGTATCGATAATGAGCAGAAACATTGTTCCCAGGAAAGGTCCTACGTAGTCAATGTGCAACAGTACCCAGGGTCTACCTGGCTACTGATGCCATCCTGGCTGGTTATTTCATGTCGTCTGTTGAAGTACGATTTCATTTCTTCAGATACGGGCTCCTGTGACCAACCATGTAATGCTTATTCTCGTACCTGAGATAGTACTGGGTCCTGACTTGTCCAGTCTCTGATCTGTCGATCACATACTGACGAGGAATCTAAGAAATTTAACAGTAAAACAAGTTCCTGTGGAACTGGACCTGCTCAACATTTTCTTGTAAAGGCAAATGGCTAAGGGCATCGGTGTTTGCAATTTGATTGCCAGGCCTATGTACGAAAGTGTATTCGTATGCTGCCAGGACTAAAACCCGTCATTGTATTCTTGCTGAGGCTATGGATGGTATAGCCTTGTCCTCACTAAACAATCCTAGCAATGGTTGTGGTCTGAAACAATTGTAAAATGGCGGCTGTGAAATTTCTTGACACCAAAGATGATGGACAGGCCTTCTTTGTCTATCTGTGAGTATCCCTTTTCCGCTGTGGTGAGTGTTCTTGATACATAGCCTATTGGCCGTTCCTTGCCATCATCCATCCAATGAGAGAGTACTGCTTCCACTCAGCAGGGAGATGAGTCACATGTCAGCACCAATTCTTTCGTCTGGTCATAATGCACTAATAGATTGGATGCGTGCAACAATTGTTTCACTTTTATGAAAGCTTCTTTCTGGGGCACTCCCAAGGTAACGTTGGTTTTTTTTTTGAGTAGAGAATGCAGGCAAATTGGGTAAGAACTACCCATAATAGCTGATCATAACTAGGAATGATTTGAGCTCTGAGGCCTCCTTTGGCACAGGTGCCTCTCTAATGGCTCTCACTTTCTCCTCAATTGGGTGAAGGCCCTGTGAATCTCCCACTCCAAGGGAGTAGCCAGGTGGACCCTGGGTGCGATTGCATATTGACTATCTTGACCTTTCCTGGGAACAATGTTTCTGCTCATTGTCGATGCCCATTCAAAATGGTTGGATGTATATGAGGTGAAGTCGGCCGCTACAATTGAGATACTACATCAGAGTTTTGCCATTCACGGACTACCAAAAGTAGTCATTTCTGATAAAGGCACAGAACTTCCAAGTGCTGAGTTTCAATGGTTTATCGGTCTCAACAGTATCACTCATGTGAAAACTGCACCGTACCATGTGTAAGTTTGCCAAATGCTCTTTTTCAGTGAATCCTGTCACCATTAAATCATCTAAATAGACTACAACCTGGGGCAGTCCCTGCAGTAAGCTTTCCATTGTTCCCTGAAAGATGGCACCAGCGGAGGAGACACCGAAAGGCAATTATGTATATTGGTATAACCCTTTGTAGGTACTACTTGTGATAAATTCCCAGGAGGCATTATCCAACTCTAGTTGTTGATAAGCATGACTCATGTCAAGCTTCATGTACGTGGTCCCTTCTGCCAGCCTGGCATACAGGTCTTAGATTTTTGGAATGGGGTACCTGTCTAGCTTAGCTACCTTATTAACCGTCAGTCTCCACAAATTTGGACACTGTGGTAGGGGACTATGGGTGCTGCCCATTCTGAGAACTGAACAGGTTGTATAATGCCCAGTTCCTCTAGTCTGCTCAGTTCAATGTCGACTTTTTCTCGGAGGGTTTATGGTACCGGTCTCGCCTTCGTGAAGCGAGGGGTTGCCTCCGGATCTGCATGAATTTTGACCTGACGGCCCTGGATTTTCCCCGGTCCGTCCTTAAAGATGGTAGCGTACTTTCTAAATAGCTCTGGTAGCCCACTTGCTCTCAACTGGAAAATTTCAGACCATTCCAACTTAATCTCATTTAACCAATTTTACCCCAGGAGGCTTGGCGCTTCACCTGCTACCACCATCATGGGTAGCTTTGCCGAATGGCTTCCATAATGGACAGTTACTCTGCTTATGCCTTTTACTTGAATGCCTTCCTCTGGAGGGTGGGCAGCATTCCTGGTAGCATTTTCAGTTCTCCCCCCACTCCCCAACCGTGACTGTGATTATGAGACTGTCACAACTGCACCTGCACCATGTTGGTTTGGCTGCTATGGCCACTTTTTATTTTCCCTTTTTAAAAGGTCTTCAGAGGATGTCTCCGCCTTGAGGGCCCCACTCGTTCCCTTACCCACAATGGAAACTCCCACCTTTGAAGACGGGGTTGTTGATCTTCCGGTACTAGAGGACCTCCTATTGGCCCTCCAACCTCAAGAGCCTATCCGCCAATCCTTGAAAATTGACTCTCTCCCTTCCTACCACCCACCCCACCCCTGCTGCTCTCTCCCTCCCCCCCCATCGCTCTCTCCCTCCCCCACAGCTGCTCTCTCCCTCCAACCCCGCCCCCACCTGCCACTTTCTCCCCTCCCTTATCCAAAGTGTAATTCAGAAAGCTGGTTGTAACACCTAACTCTACCTCTTGACCACTTTCCTGGGTCGCATACATGAGCATCTCCGTGCTGTCAGCCATCTTGCCTGACTTTGTACCAGATAGGCCAGAATTTAAAGCAGAAAAACATTGTTTTCGGCTGCTGCCAAAGCCTTTGCTTCTTAGTTTTTGACTCCATCCCCATCTGTGGCTGTTTATTTGTATTGTGTCCAACTGTTGTTTTCTGTTGAACCCAGAATTAAACTTCAAACATCACCTCACGTCCATGACCAAGATATCCTCAGTTCGCTTGCAAGTCCACGCAGAGATTGAAGAATTGATTCTAATCAAAGAAAATTAAAGAGCTGATGGTTCAATTTGTAATGTCAGAATGGAGTTGATTTGTAAAGGCATAAGGGGCAGGATTTTACTCTGGTCGGGTGGGTGCACGCCCGAACCAATTGGGCATAAAACCATGCGCAATGACGTTGGGCAAGAGTCCTGAGGTCAAGGTGCACCTTTGTGACCTTTCAGTCGGCGGGCGCACTGCAAACTCTCGTGCGTGCCGACAATTAAGAGGCTTATTAAGGCCCTTAAACAACTTATTCATTTGTATTTTTTGCCCCCTGTCCAATCTTGTGGTTGGCGGGTGGGGAAATAGGGCAGGCGACCTTTGCATTTTTTATGAAGTTCCACGGGCGAGATGAGGTTTCCAATGGTAAGTAAAAAAACGCAAAAAAAAATTTTCCCACTTCATTTTAAAAAAGTCCTTCTTCACGGGACGGAGTCACATGTGGGGACATGTTAATTTCATTTATTAAATCTTTATTTTCCTTTGTCCAAATCTTCAGCTCCCTGAGGCAGCTCTGTGCCCTCAGGGAGCTGTCAACGCGCGCTTCCTCCCCCCCCCCACCCCGGGCATGCGCAGACTTCAGCGCTTGCCCTCCTCCTGACCCCACCCAGGCAGTGCTGAGCTCCTCAGTGCGCATTTTGTGCTGGCTGGCTGTGAATTGGCCAGCCAGTGTAAAATCGCATTCAGGGGCTGACTGCGGGTGGAGAAAGTCCTGCCCAAGGTTCCAAAGGTTATTTTTGGTGTTTATTGAGTTCGCTGATCTCACCCATGCATGATATATACAGTACTTCAAATAGACTGATGATCTAAGGACAAGGAAGGGAAAATCAGAAAGTTTTTGTTATTGGTCAATCACTACCTATATGTGGACATATTGAGCTTGGTTTCATTGTGTTAGTCGATCAAATAGACTTCTTGCACTTATTGTCGGGACTTCCCACATACAGAATGGCCATGTGAGCGAGTGGTGTGGCTCGAACGTACCCCAGCCAAGAGCCAGCCTTTGGGTGGAGAGCAAATAAAACACAATTGAAAAACTTTGAAATGGTTGAGTGATGAACACTTTTTTAAATTATTCATCCGTGGGATCTATGGCAGTTCAATTTGCTGATGACACAGATAGGCAGGAAAGTAAATTGTCAAGAGGAGGTAAAGAGTCTGCAAAGGATGTAGCCAGGTTAAGTGAGTGGGCAAAAAATTTGGGAAAATGTGAACTTGTCCACAGACTAGAAAAGCAGCATTCTGTTTAGATGGAGAGTGGTTGCAGAACTCGGTGGTATAGAGGGATCTGGGTGTCCTGGTACATGAATTGCGCAGAGTTAGTGTGCAGGTACAGCAAGTGGTTAGGGAGGCAAATAGAATGTTGGTGTTTATTACAACGGGAACGGAATATAAAAGCAGGGAAGTTTTGCTACAGATGTACAGGACGTTGATGAGACCACATCTGGAGTACTGTGTACAGTTTTGATCTCCTTATTTAAGAAAGGACATAGTTGCATTAGAAGCAGTTCGGAGAAGTTTGACTTGCCTGATGTCTGGGATGAAGGCGTTATCTTATGAGGAAAGGTTGGTCAGGTTGGGTCTGTATCCACTGGAGTACAGAAGATTGAGAGGGGATCGATCTTACTAAAACACACGGGGCAGGATTATTAGGTCATCGGGGCGGGTCCGGGAGGGAACGTGAAATGTTCCGCCACCTGCAATTGGCCCCCCAGCGTGCACTGAGAAGCTCAGCGCTGCCAGGGTGGGAGAAGGGCTAGTGCAAAAGTCTGAGCGTGTGCAGGGGAGCACGCACTGAAATCTCCCTGAAGGCAGAGAGCTGCCTCAGGGAGCCGAAGCATTATAAAATCTAAAATCAAGATTTTAAAAATGTGACAAAAAAGTCCCCTCACAGGACTCACTCACAGGAGCAGAATAAAAAAAAAATACGTCAAGACATTTTTATTTCATTGTGGAAACCTCATCCTGCCCCTGGATGAAGTTTCCTAAAAAAATCCAAAGGCCGCCTGGCCGATTCACACGCCCACCAATCATAAGGTTAGACAGGCAGCGAAAAATAGCATTGCATGAATTGACTAAGGCCTTAATAGGCATCTTAATTGTTGGCGGGTGCACTGCTGACTCCCGCGTACGTCCGCCGACTGAAATATCTCACCCGACATCATCGCGCGTGATTTTATTCCTGATCAGGTCAGGCACGTGCTCACCTGCAGAACGTAAAATCCTGCCTTTGAGCTCCTGAGGAGTCTTGACAGATGCTGTGGGATACCTCCCCTTGTGGGAGAGACCAGGACTAAGGGGACGCAGTTTAAAAATAAAGGATCTCCCATTTAAGACAGAGTTGAGGGGAACTTTATTTTCTGAGGGTCATGAGTCTTCCCCAGAGAGGGAGGTAGAGTCAGGGCCCCTGAATATTTTTAAGGCAGAGGTAGGTAGCTTCTTGACTAACAAGGGAACCAAAAGGTATAGGGGGTAGACAGAAAGTGGAATTGAGGCCACAATCAGATCAGACATAACCTTATCAAATGGCAGGCTCGAGGGGCCAAATGGCCTACTTTTGCTCCTAATTCATATGTTTATATATTTTGCTGCCAGCAGTTCCCAGTTCCTGACTCGGAATTCAGCCCGGTTTCCAGATCAGGATCCTGGAACATAAATCCAGTCCAACACTTCAGCTGTGGACTCTGTGTTAAAACCCAAGTTGTTAGTTCCTCTGTTCTCTCCACAGATGCTGTCTGACTGGCGAGTGTATAGTAGTTGCAGTGTTTTATGTTTCAGATTAGCAGCACCTGCAGCTTGTTTGCTTGCAGCCTAGATTATATCCAGTATAACACAGCACACAGATAACTGAGTTAAGTCTTTCTGTGGGCCAATCCAATAGCACTGATGTACTTTTGAAGTGTAGTCACTGCTGTAATCTAGAAAACAGAATAGCACAACAGAGTAATTACTGATCTGACAGAAATAATTGAATCACACAATAAAATACATAGGTTTGCGTGGTCCATAAAGCAATTAATTTATCTTCTGAACCAGTTATTTCAACTAATGAAGTGCACATCTTGTTTGTAGGACTCTTCCCATGTTGTCATACAATGGAACTATTGGAAAGAAAACAGGACAAATTTAGAAATCTATTGTATGTTAGTCATTTCCTTTTTGTACTTCCTGTAGGACGCATGCACTCTGAGCACGCTGCTGGACCCATTATTTGCATCTTCCATCGTGCAAGAAAGAAAGATTTGTATTTATCGAGCGCCTTTCATAACCACAGCATCTTTCGAAGCACCTTTCAGCCAATAGAGTGTTTTTGAATTGTAGTCACTGTCGTTACGTAAGACATGCCAACTTGCCTACAGCCAGATTCTTCAAATAACAGAATGACCAGGTAATCTGTTTGAGTGATGTTGGCTTGAAGGATAAATATTGGCCAGGGCTTTGGGAAGCACTGACCTGATCTTCTTCAAAATAATGCCTTGGGACCTTTTACATCAATCTGAGAGGGCAGATGGGGTTTTGGTTTAACGGCTTTTCTGAAAGACGTATATTATCTGTAAAAAAATATATTTTTTATTACTTTCTCTGAAAACTTTTTGATGCTGTGATTTAGAATTTAGTTGCAAAAGTCTCAGATCCATAATAAAAACATAAAATGGTGGAAAAACTCAGCAGGTCAGGCAGCATCTGTATGACTCTTCTTCAGCTGGACCCGAAACATTAACTCTGCTTCTCTCTCCACAGATGCTGTCAGACCTGCTGAGATTTTCCAGCCTTTAATGTTTTTATTTCAGATTTCCAGCATCCACAGCATTTTGCTTTCACCTCAGATCCATAGGCTGGTCAGGAACTTCCATTTTTTTTAGATATGTAAAATTACAGCCCCTTAATAATTTGTTCTCTTCTTCAACTCTTTGCTGGATGGGGTTCCATCTAGGTGTCAGCCCTTTTTCTCATAAAAGAGCCATTCTTGATTTATTTTTAAATCAGTATCAGAGCAGGGGGAGGCATTCAAAGGGCAGATTCAAGGGGTCTAGAGTAAATGTGTACCCACAAAGAAAAAAGGTGGGAAGCCAAATCTAGAGCTCCCTGGATGTCATGGAGCTTACAGGGTAAGATAAGGCAGGAAAGGAAAGCTTATGTCAGCCACCAAGAACTCAATGCTACAGAAAGCCGAGAGGAGTGTAGAAAGAGGAGGGGTGAAATCAAAAAGGAATTTAGGAAAGCAAAGAGAGGGCATGAAATAATAATATTGGCAAGTAAAAACAAGGAGAACCCAAAGATGTTTAATCAATACATTAAGAGTAAGAGGTTAACTAGGAAAGAGTAGCACCCATAAAAGACTGAAAGGGTAACTTATGTGTGGAGGCCGAAGATTTTGATATGGTTCTTCATGGATATTTTGCATTTGTCTTCACAAAAGAGGGAACGATGCCAACGTTGTAGTTAAGGACAAGGATTGTGAAGTACTGGATGTGATAAAAATAGGGAGAGAAGAAGTATTAAGGGAATTAGCATCCTTGAAAGTGGATAAATCATCAGGGCTGAATTAAATGTACCTGAGGCTGTTAAAGAGTCAGGAAGGAAATAGTGGAAGATCTGGCCATCATTTTCCAATCCTCACTGGATACAGGTGAGGTGCCAGAGGATTGGAGGCCTGCTAACATTGTACCTTTGTTTAAAGAGGGAGCAAGAGATAGAACGAGTAATTACAGGCCAGTCAGTCAAACGTTGGTAGTAGGCAAATTATTGGAATCAATTCTGAGAGACAGGACAAACTGTCACTTAGAAAGGCACAGATAAATCAAGGATAGTCAGCATGGATTTATTAATTATTAACACGAAGATTGTGTTTGACTAACTTGATTGAAGTTTTTGAGGAAGTAACAAGGAGGATTCTTCGGGGTAGTGCAGGTGATGTGGTCTACATGGATTTTAGCGAGGCTTTTGACAAGTTTCCAAATGGCAGACAGGTTAAAAAAAAATTAAAGATTTACAAAATTATGGGCTGAATTTTCCGCCCATCAGGGGGGAAGTTGTTGGGCGGGCGCATACGGGCACGCTTCCGATCAGCACCCCCGATCGGAGGTGCGGCTCCATTTTACGTGGACAGGCCAATTAAGGCCCACCCAGCGTGGCATCCGCATGCTGCACGGAAGCTCTATGTGCTCCCTGTGCAGGTGGGGGGGAGGGGGGTGGGGGGAATCCCAAAATCAAGAGTGCGCTCTTTCACGCATGCACACGAAAGAGCGCATTCATCTCCCTGAGGCTTAGCGCAGCCTCAGGGAGATCGGCTGTAAATGTACAAAACACAAAAATAGAAAAATAAAATTTCCCTTACATGTCCCCTCATGTGACAATGTCACATGAGTTGGGACATCTCCATAATTTTTACAAAATCTTTATTAAAATGTTTTAAAGCCTACATGAAATCTCATCCTGCCTGGTTTCATGTTTTTTTCAGTTCCCACCGGAGCTCCTGTGGCCTGATTGGACGGGCAGGTCTTTTAATTACTTCATTGACCCTGTCAATGGCCTCAATTGGCCATTGACAGGTCGGCGGGCACACAGCTGATTTTGCTGCATTCCCGCCTCCCTGACAATTTAAATCAGGCACAGTGATGTCGTGAGTTCCCCCCGACATCACCACGTGTCATTTTATGCGTCGGCGAGCAGGCCCCACCCCCCACTCGCTGACTCATAAAATTCTGTCCTATGAGGGACTTAGGTAGAGTGGATAGGGAGAGCCCATTTACTTAAGCAGAGAGGTCAGTGACCAGGCGACATAGGTTTAAAGTGATTGCTAGAAGGATTAGAGGGGAGATGAGGAAAAATCTTTTCACCCAGGGGTTGGTAGGGGCCTGGAACTCACTGCCTGAAGAGAAGTAGAGGCAGAAACTCTCAACTCATTTGAAAGGTGCCAGTAAGTGCCGTAACCTGCAGGTCCATGGCCCAAATGCTGGACAGTGGGTTTAGGCTGGGTAGCTTGTTTTTCAGCTGGTGTAGATACAATGGGCCAAGTGGCCTCTTTCTCTGTCGTAAACTTTCTACGATTCTATGATTTTATGGATGAGCTACCATGGTGAAAAAGCAGGAGGCTTTTTGCGTGTGAAAGGCATAATGTCAAGGAAACAATCGCATTAATAGAACCCCTTTCATCACCTCAGCACGTCCCAAAGTGCCATACAACCAATGATCTGCTTTTGAAGTGTAATGTAGAAACATCCCAGCCAGTTTATGCATAGCAAACCCCAACAAACAGCAATGTGATAATGGCCAGATAAGTTAGTTTTAGTGATTGAGAGATAAATATTGGCCAGGATACCGGGGAGAACTAAAACAAAACCAGAAAAAACTGGAAAAACTCAGCAGGTCTAACAACACCTGTAGAGAGCAAGACAGAGTTAACGTTTCAAGTCCGTATGACATTTCTTCGGAGCTAAAAACCTTTGTTTTTAAAACCTTTGTTTCTAAAAAGCTTTTAGCTCTGAAGAAGAGTCATACAGACTCAAAACGTTAACTCTGTCTTTCTCTCCTGTTAGACCTGCTGAGTTTTTCCAGTTTTTTCTGGTTTTGTTTCAGATTTCCAGCATCTGTAGTATTTTGCTTTTACCGGGGAGAACTCTCTGACATCATGTCATGGGATTGTTTATATCCACCTGAGGGAGCAAGTGGGGCTTTGGTTAAATACCTCATTCAAAAGATGGCTTCTCGGTCAATGCAGCACTCCTTCAGTACTCCCAAACTTGCCATTACATGTCTCACACAAACACACGCACTCAAGTGCACACTCACACTCACAATCTTTCCATCAGCAGGAACTCTGCGATTTTCCAATCTTCAACTGAACACCATTAAGCTCAGTTTAGCACCCCCATTATCCCCTTACTATCAGGTAACTTAGCACAGGCTGTAGATCAAACCTGGGACCATCCTGCTATGGCTACTCACTGCAAACAGACAGCATCCTTTTATATTTTTAACAAGCTAGAGCATTTCCACTCCCGAGTGAGCTCTCTCTTCCTGGCCTCTCCTTTTGATTGATCATGGCTGCAGTCCCATGCTCTGACTTCCTTTCATGTTCAAACTCAATTACATACAGACCATGCCACTCATTAGGAGTCAGAATTACACACATTTTGGTTTAAAACTGTAAGCTATTTTGATAAATGTCTCTCCTAAAAATAAACAGCATTCCATCCTTTGAAAAGCGGTTTGCAATCTGTCATCTCAAAAGCATTGCTAACAATTCCCTGACTTTCACAGGCCCCCTACTTGTTGAGACCATTGTCCTGCTGGCTGGTAGAAGCAACCCACCTTACATTGAACTCAGCAGCCAAGTCAAGGGTGCATGAACTGTTAGCATAGTGATGTCCCAGCATTTCGTTGACAATGCACACATTGTGATTTACACTAATGTACATGGACTTAATATTTTAGTCTTCACTTGAAACCAAACGAAAATGATTCTGATCCACTCACAGTGGGTAAACACCAAGTGCCTGTCCACACAAACGTATTTTTTTCAAGAGAATAGTATTAAGTTGTCCAATACTTTTCAGACACATCAACTGGATGGAAAGAGGAGTGAGGTTGGTCGTCACCTTTTAGCATCACTAAAAATGTTAAATTGTTTGGTGAGTTTGATGTGTTTGTTTGCATTGCTTTGAGAATGACACCTTCTGGAACATCAACTAAAGTACTCAGTTGTTATTTTGCAATCAATCTGTGACTTAAACGCTTTTTAATTTGAACCATTACAGCTATCTCTCCCCCTCCCTTTCTACTTTATGAACCTTGAAGAAACTAAACAGGACCATACTGGTATCCTAATCAGCTTTCCCAACTGCTTTTATATGAGTCCTGGACATATGTTACTTCATTAAGTACAGGTTTAGTTTTATGGTTTTCATTAGCCACAGAGGTAAGTATATGTTCTGCAATGCCTCTGCAATGTCATTTTTATGTGAGCTTGAATGAAAAGGGAGTGAGCATGTTGCTTGCAAAAAAAAAAATCAACCTCATTGTTTCACTATCCTATTAAAGCGTACCTCTTGGAGTCAACATAGGAAATGGAGCTGAGAGACATATGAACCAATTATAAGTGTTAAGCCTGATTTTTGCAATGTTTTGGGACTCAATGCAGTTCTTGAGAGCAGCATTCTTTTTAGCATGATCGGGAATTTAGTCTGAATCTCCTGTTAAAGAAGGAGCTTCATCAGTGCAGCCCTGAAATCTTTGTGATGAATGGGTTAATTGTTTAGATGGGGAATAGGCTTGCACCCTCCACAAAGCTGCCAAAGGCCAAGTAAAGGATATGGTAAAAGCTTCTGCATTTCATCAATTTTGTTACATAAATCAACAATCACTCTGTTTTGATGATAGCAGGAGGCAAACAGTTTGTGTGATATTCCTACACCCACAAAATACTGGACACATTCACAAATTTAAAATAAACAACAGTGTAAAGCAGTAAAAAAAAAACAAAAACAGAATTACCTGGAAAAACTCAGCAGGTCTGGCAGCATCGGCGGAGAAGAAAAGAGTTGACGTTTCGAGTCCTCATGACCCTTCGACAGAAGGGTCATGAGGACTCGAAACGTCAACTCTTTTCTTCTCCGCCGATGCTGCCAGACCTGCTGAGTTTTTCCAGGTAATTCTGTTTTTGTTTTGGATTTCCAGCATCCGCAGTTTTTTTTTTGTTTTTATCTCAGTGTAAAGCAGTAGATTGAGGAATGTCATGTGAATGCATTAAGTATCTGCCTATTGATGTCACCTTCATTTTTCAAAGAGGAATGTCATTTGGAACACATCAGTGAAAGAGCTGCAGACAATCATGATGAACCTGCAATAATGGACCTTTAATGCTTTTCAGTCAACAGCAACTTGCATTTATACAGCACCTTTAACATTGTAAAACATCCCCAGGTGCTTCACAGGTGTATTGTTGAACAAAATTTGACATTGAGCTACATAAAGAGACAGGTAACCAAATTGGTAAAATAATTGGTTTTAAGGAATGTCTTAAAGGAGAGAGAGGTAGAGAGACAGAGATTTAAGGAGGGAATTCCAGAACCTAGGGCCTGGGCAGCTGAGTGCTCAACTGCCAATGGTGGAGCGATGAAATTCAGGGAATGCTCAAGAGGGCAGAACTTGGAGGAACACAACTATCTTAGAGGGCACTTAAAGAGCCACCAAACGACCGTAAGTATTGAGAAGTTCAATCATTGGGACTGTGTAGGCAACAATTGGAAGAGAAAATGTAACAGAGAAGCGGACAATGTAGTTGATGGGGAAGCACAGGACGAGTCATCGAGCACTGATGAAGAATTGGTCAGTGGTTAGGGACTAGTTGCTATAGGCTGGAGGATAATTGAATGCTACTACTGGGTTTTATGGGATTACAGTCCTAAAGGGCTTGCATTCAAACAGAAAGAACTTGCACCTTTCACCTTTTCAGGGTGTCCAACATCCAATTAAGAACTTTTGAAGTTTAATCTCTGTTAAAATGTAAGTAAATATGGCAGTCAACTTGTACATTGCAAGGTCCTCCAAAAAGCTAATGAGATAAGTGGCCAGATAAAATCTGTTTCAGTCATGCTGGAGGAGGGATTGTCAGGACACCAGAAGATCACTTATACTCTTCAAACAGTGCTGTGGGATCCCTTGCCTCCAGCTAACAAGGCAGACAGGGCTCAGTTTAATGTGTCATCCAAAAAATGGACAATTGGACAGTGAAGCATTCCTTTAGCTTAGATTATGCACTTGAGGACTTGAGTGAGGCTTAGACCCCATGACTGTCTCACTGAGTAACAAGAATGCTAGTACTAAGCCTTGGATGGTATGTGGTATAGGTGGTAATTTGTCATCTTGGACACAAAACATTGGAAGATGATCTGAACACTGGAGGATTCCAACATTCTGAATCACTTCCCACATAAACGATGCCATAGAACACTAATTGTTTGCATTGCTGTTTGCCATTGAGCTTGTGGCAAAACAAGTGGCATCTACAGTGCAAACCTCATTTATGGAAGGCATTGCTCATGAATTCCTACACTGTTGCTAAGGTGGTTTTGGAATTCAAATTCCAAGGTGCTGTCATGGTTGACATTTTTTTGCTTGAAGCACAGCTGCAATTAAGCAACAATGGGAAAGGGATTTTGAAACCACAAAGGTCACATTTGATTAGACAGATCAGTGGACAGAATGGCCGACACTGTTGTCATGTATGGAGTAGTAGAGGAATTTAATGCCATCATGTAGCATTGTACAATTGGCCTGTAAAACCTCTGGACCCACAAAGACTACTGCAAAGGAGGCCACTGACACTGATGTAGGTCCACCAGTGTTGGTCAAAATAAAGCCCAATGGCTTTTTATATCCCATGAGGAAGAAGCTGCTGAGAACTCGCTTCTCTGACGGCTAGAGTTACACTTTGAAATCCTCCCTCCATTATGCTGGATCTGGAGTAAAGCAGTTGCTTTCTAAAGAAGCTGTGGAACTCTGAGATGAGAGACAAGCTATCAACAACTGTCAACAAGAGCACAGGTTAAATTGGCCTTAATATTTCACTGTAGTTTTTTTTAAAACAATGTTTTTGCTGAGGGCATGAAATGCTCAGAGTGGCAGCTGTCACACTGTCTCCCAACATTCTACCACAGCCAGTGACAGATGATGGGCCACTAGGTCCCATGGTCCAATGATGCTCTTTACCCACATCCTTGCTAACATTAGCCAAGGTAAGTATGAGGGACCCTTTCTTATTTTTCCAAACCTAATAAGTACCACACAAACTGGAAGGATATGCTCGCATATGTAAGGCTGACTCTGATACCCTGATGCCCATGATTCCCAAAAGTACCATTCCCTGAAGGGGCTGCTTCCCCCAGAAATGGACCAGATTGGGAAATCCCTCCCACAGTCTATCATTAACTTCAGCTTTCAAACACTGTGACCTTTACTCTACATTTTGCTCATCTAAAACACTAAAAGGGTTAGATGAAGTAGGGTGTAAGGAGGCTCATGTGGAGCATAAACACCAGCATATTCCAGGTGGGCCAATGGCCTGTTTCTGTGCTGCAAAAATTAAATTTAACAAAGGTAACATAATGCTTTTAAATGGTAAAATACAGATGGATCTTGCATTTACAAAGCATCCTTTGAGACTCTTAAGATTTCCAAAGCACTCTGCAATCAATAAAGAACTTTTTTGAGGTAGCACCCCTGTTGTAATGTAAAAAACGCATCAGTCAATTTATACACAGGAAGATCCCACAAACAGCAAAGTGATAATGACCAGATAATCTGTTTTAGCCCTTGCTTTAGCAATAACTATTGTCGAGACACTAGGAAAAGCTTAACTACTCTTCTTTGAAGTAGTATCATTGAATTTTTTATGACCCTCCAAGCTGTCCACAACATCCTGTGGAGGATTCCCTCGGCAATCCACCAATCATCGATGAGCTTAAGTCTAACAAGTGAAAACTGATAAAGCTCAGACAATATACCTGCAGAGGTCTACCTTGGCAGCTATCAGCTCATGTTACAACTCCACCAGTGCAGCCTCTGCCTCTGGGATAAAGAGGACATCCCCTGGGATCTCAAGAATGCGACCATCATTACTATCCAAAAGAAGCGGGTCAAATCTGATTGTGAAAACTACAGGGGGATTTCCATCACGGGTACGAACCTGGCCCACATCCTTCTGAACACCTTCATCCGGTCACTGAGGAGAGATCCTCCCAAAATCCCAGCATGGCTTCCGACCATCCCAGGGGACTGCCGACATGGTCTTTGTGGCTAGGCAGATCCAGGAAAAATGTCAGGAGCATACACAAGAATTGTTCCTTGCCTTCATCGACCTGACCAAGGCATTTGATTCTTTAAATTGTGAAGCTCTGTGGATCGTTGCCCACTGAAGTCGGTCACCAGCCTGAACTCCTCATGACAAAATGACCGCCAGCGTGGTGTGGAGGATCTGAAACTGACACCTTTCCCATTCGGACCGGGGTCAAACAAGGTTGCATGATCACCCCCATCTTGTTCACCATTTACCTGACCCTCATTTTACACCTCATCCGAGATGACCTGCCACCTGGTGTCAGCATTCGGTATCGTCTGGGCTGGTCGCTCTTCAGCTTTGGTCACTTCTGGGCAAAACCAAAACTCACCACCATGGACATCCACGCCCTTCAGTTTGCAGGTGACCGCTGCATGATAATCACACTGTACAGGACTTGAAAAGGATGCTTGACCTCTTCAACAACTTGTATAAGAGTTCTGGCCTGTCCTTAGACATCGCAAAGACGAAAGTCCTTCACCAAACTTCCCTGGGCCAGATGAGCATCCCTCGTGCCATCCACATAGACGAGGTGACTCTGGAGTATGTGCAGCACTTTCCTTATCTCGGCAGCCACCTCTCCAAAGGACTACCATTGATGAGGAAGTCCAACACCAAGTCAACTGTGCCGGCGCTGCATTCTTCAAGCTGTGCCAACACGTCTTTGACAACAGGGACCTTTGCAAGTCAAGGCCATTGTGTTGAACACCCTCCTATAATGTCTCCTGATGCCGCATTAAGATCCTTGAGAGCTTCCATCAGCGGAGCTTGCGTTGAATCCTGGAAATCAAATGGGAAGAGCGCTGGACTAACGCAAGTATCCTTAATGAAGCTGTGTCTACCAGTATTGAAGCCCTGCTCCTGCAGAACCAACTCCAATAGATGGGCCATTGCAGCCAGATGCCCGAGAACTGTCTTGCTCGGCAGGTTCTCTTCTCACAGCTCTCTGTTGGCTAACACTCAAAGGGTGGCCAAAGGAAAAGGTATAAGGATACACTCAAGGTCACCCTAAAGCACGGAGGGACTAACACCACTGATTGGGAGGAGAATGCTGCCGATCACGCAACATGTCACCACCCGGTCCATCAAGGCCCAAGCCACTTTGAGGCTCAGGGACTCAACAGAGAGGCAGAATGGTGGTGGCAGAGGAATGAGAAGGAAGCCAACCCAGGGCTGTGATTTCCACTCCCCTGTGCCCCCACTGTGGAAGAACACGTGGATCCAGAATTGGACTCTTCAGTCATCTGAAGTCTCACTTGACAGACGTCATCCGCGATTCTGAGGGACTGCTGAAGACAATCGTTGAATATTTTATGACCCTCTGAAAAGGGAAGATGGGACCTTGGTAACCAAAGCGAAACACTGCGAATGCTGGAAATCTGAAAAAAGACAAAAAATGCTGGAAAAAGTTAGCAGGTCAAGCAGCATCTGTGGAGGGAAGTAGAACTAATGTTTCAGGGTGATGAACTTTCAACAAAACTGATGAACCTTGGTTTAATGTCTCATCTAAAAGATGGAACTCCCCGACAGTGCAGCATTCCCCCATTACAATTTTCAAATTTATTCTTTCATGGGATGTGGGCGTCGCTGGCTAGGCCAGCATTTATTGCCCATCTCTAATTGCCCTTGAAAAAGTGATGGTGAGCTGCCTTCTTGAACCGCTGCAGTCCATGTGGTGTAGGGACACTCACAGTGCTGTTGGGGAGGAAGTTCCAAGATCTTGACACAGTGACAGTAAAGGAATGGCAAGATATTTCCAAGTCAGGATGGTGAGCGACTTGGGGATGAATTTTCAGGTGGTAGTGTTGTGCTGCTCTTAGCCTCCTAGGTGGGAGAGATTGCGGGTTTGGAAGGTGCTGTTGATGGAGCCTTGGTGAGTTGCTGCAATTCCATCTTTTAGATGGTACACACTGCTGCTACTGTGCATCGGTGGTGGAGCGAATGAATGTTTATGATTATGGATTGGGTGTCAATAAAATGGATTGCTTTGTCCTGGATGGTATCAAGCTTCTTGAGTGTTATTGGAGCTGCAATCATCCAAGGAAGTAGAGAGTATTCCATCGCACTCCTGAATTGTGCCTTGTGGATTCAGGACAGGCTTTGGGAGGCAGGAGGTGAGTTGCTTGTTGCAGAATTCCCAGCCTCTGACCTGCCCTTGTAGCCATAGTATTTATATAACTGGTCCAGTTCAGTTTCTGGTCAATGGTAACCCCTGGGATGTTGATAGTGGCAGACTGAGCAATGGTGATGCCACTGAATACCATGGGCAGGTGGTTAGATTCTCTTTCGTTGGAGATGATCATTTGCTGGCACTTGTATGGCACAAATATTATTTGCCACTTATCAACCCACTCCTGAATTATCTCCAGGTCTTGCTGCATATGGACATGGACTGCTTCAGTATCTGAGGAGTCGTGAATAGTGTTGAACATGTGTGATCATCAGCAAACATCCCCATTTCTGACCTTATGATGGAGGGAAGGTCATTGATGAAACAGCTGAAGATGGTTGGGCTGAGGACATTATCCTGAGGTACTCCTGCAGTGGTGTCCCGAGACTGAGATGATTGACTTCCAGCAATCACAACCATCTTCCTTTATCTAGGTATGACTCCAACCAGTGGAGAGCTTTCCCCCTTATTTCCAATGATTCCAGTTTTGTTAGGGCTCCTTGATACCATACACAGTCAAATGCTGCCTTAATGTCAAGGACAGTCACTCTCACCTCACCTCGGGAGTTCAGCTCTTTTGTCCATGTTTGGTCCAACGCTGTAATGAGGTCAGGAGTCCAGTGGCCCTGGCTGGACCCAGATTGAGTGTCAGTGAGTGGGGCCACTTGAAAGCGCTGTCTATGACACCTTCTATCATTTGCTGATGAAAGCAAGTAGACTGATGGCCGGTAATTGGGCAAGTTGAATTTGTCCTGCCTTTTGTGGACAGGGCATACCTGGGCAAATTTCCCCATTGTCAGGTAGATACCAGTGTTGTGGCTACACTGCACAGCATGACTGGGGATGCAGCTAGTTCTGGAGCTCATGTCTTCAGTGCTATTGCTGGAATGTTGTCAGGGCCCATAGCCTTTGTAATATCCAGTGCCTTCAGCCATTTCTTGATATCATGTGGAGTGAATCGAATTGGCTGAATATTGGCATCTGTAATGGTGAGGACCTCCCGAGGAGTACTGCATTAGATTGTGTATTTAGCTGTCTGGAGTGTACTGTGAACCCATAAGCTTCTGACTGAAAGGTGAGAACAGTACCAATGGGCCAAGACTGGCACATTGGCCCTGATATTCATGAAAACATTGGTTCTAAGCAGGGGGAGACAGTTGGGAGAAATAACCTGCAAATAAATTCAGTCAGTGGCATTCTTTGATTTCGACTTGATTGAATCATCGCATTTTTCCTCCTAAATTTCGAGTCTCTGTAGTGTGCAGTGGTTATGACCTAGACCCACATAATCCGGTCAAAAGTCAACTACTTGGACCAGTGCAGACATGGAAAAAGGAGGAAGCAGGAAGAATTTAGGGTAGACTCACTAAAAGCAAGGACAGAACCCACATTCAATGATGCTTCCCTTGGGTGAAATTAGGATCAGGATGCACATAACTTACCCCATCGATGCTGTCACCAAGTAGGTATGACTGCAAGTGGCTGAAGATGCGAACAGCAGGAGCATTTTGTCCCAGCCTTGGATGAAGTAGGAAGTGGTTTAATGCTCTAACCAGGTCCAGGAAAGTGAGTACATTTGCTGGTTCACCTACATTCTGTGGTGCAAGCTATCCACCGGCCCCCTCACTCTATCTTCCAAACCATACTCCATCACCTCATTCCTCACACCCACTTAAACGTCAGCAGTAGCCAACCTTCACTTTCCATGCATTTCCGGTATCTATCTACCGCTGCCAATCACCCCAATCCTTACGCAATGTGACACAATCTTTTTGATAGTCACACTCACCGAATTCACTGCATCCATCGGACAAATACATCCATCGGGCAACTATCTCACTGTCACACACTCAGGGGTCTGGTTTATCGTCCTTTGTAGGAGAGAGTGCAAAATACAAGGGAGAGGGAGAGGTGGCCAGCCAGAAATAGTGCACCTCACAACAGCAGAGGAGGAGGCCCTTGAGATAGGTGCATCTCTATTAGTTGCTGCTGGAGGGACTGGGAACTTGCAGATGGCCAATGACAGAATTAAAGTGATCTCTGTGACACATATGTTAACTTCATTTCATTATTGGCTGAATGATGAGCATTTGGAGAACAGTGATTGTCAATAATGTCACTTTGCCCCAAATAAATCACATTCATGTCTTCTGTGTTCTAGAGATTTCACACAGAGGAAAGGTGGCTGGAGATGTATTGGAATGATTCCTCAGGGTCTCATTCTTTCTGAGGGTGCACAGTTACAGGACATACAGCCACGCAACGATGCAAATCCTCATAGATACTGGGTCAAGTTAGAGAATTAGTTGGGTTTTCACCTGGTGATTCACAATTCACAAGTGAACACAAGCAGATACTGGTGTCAGGGACAGCGGTGAAGACTCTGCACTGGGGGGACCGTCCTTTCCAAACCCTGCTCAGCTGGACACCGATGATGAACCCTAGGGACCAGTGTTGAGAAGGAAAATGCTGGAGGTACATCAGCAATTTTTGAGGTGCTGTCGGATGGCCATGCACACCCTCTACATCAGTGCAGAGGACAGGGGAGTCCAGCATGAATCGTAAGTGCATTGGTGACCAAGGCAATTATGAGGTTGTCAGGCAGAGAGAGAGTGGCCATCTTCATGCAGCTCCATGTCACAGTCTCAAGTCAGTCCAGGCAGGCCGTGGTCATGGACTTGTAGACATGTCAACACTCCATGTCATCAAAAACAGAATAATGGTTCCATGGCCTTACAACATGTTACTCCACCAAACTGGTGTGCAACAGAATGGTAGAAGAGATGGAGTGCTGGCCGAGGAGAGAGATAATGGTGAAAGGGGACATAGAACCGGGAATTCCGCCCAAAGTACTCCATTGTAGCACCACCCTCAGCCAGTACCAACATGCTAGCTTGTCTCCCAATAGCTGACTCTACCCCTGGCCGGGTGCAGGTGGAACGGTCTTTGGTGGTTCCCTCAAGGGCTCCAAACCATTGGTTATTGACCAAAAGCACCTCAGCAATCTATGCAGAGAACAGAACAGCCTGCCTCTATCTCTGCTGAAGATACATGGGATACACCACGAGGCAGGAATTGTAGGATTATAATTCACCAAAGGTATGCGGATGGTTGCTTGACAAAATCTTATGTTGCTAGGTTGTTATGAGAGGTGGTGGCATAGTGGTAATGTCACTGGACTAATTCTCTGGGCACCTAGGTTCAAATCTCACCATGGCAGATGGTGAAATATGAATCCAATAAAAATCTGTAATTAACAGTCTGATGATGACCGTGCTGATTGTTGTTAAAAACCCATTTGGTTCACTAATGTCCTTTAGAGAAAGGGATCAGCTGGCCTACATGTGACTCCAGACCCATAGCAATGTGGTTATTTGACTCTTAAATGTTGGCTGAGCAAGGGCAATTAGGGATGGGCAATAAAAGCTGGCCCAGGCAGTGATGCATAAAGCCAATGAATTAAAAAAAAAGGTTTTCTGTTTTTATAATGTAACATAAAATTTACTGATTAGTGTCTTGCATGTTTATTGCTGGCCATCTTGCCCCTTCAATTGTTCTCCTTAGAGCAGAGAAGGCTAAGAGGAAATTTGATAGCGGTGTTTAAATTTTGCAGGTTTAAATAAAGTAAATAAAGATAAACTGTTTCCAATGACAAGGGTCAATAACCAGAGGGCACAGATTTAAGGTGACTGGCAAAAGAACCAGAATGATATGACGAGAAACATCTTATGCAATGAGAAATCAGGATTTGTACTGCACCGCCTGATAGGGAATTGGTAAATATCTAAAAGAAAAAAATGCAAAAGGTGAAGAAAGAGTGAGGAGTGAGACTAATTGGATTGCTTTCCAAAAGAGCCAGCACAGACTCAATGAGCTGAATGGTCTCCTTCTGAGCTGTACAATTCCATGATTCTATGATTCATGATGGGATCCATTGGATGAATGGCAATGAATGGCTGTAGGACTGTTTTATGTGAAGATTTATTGGTGGTGGTGGCTTCCATTTGTTATTTGTTCTATTGGAAGGCCACAGGACAAAAGCATCATGACAGCTACCAGGGAATCTGGCATTCCCCTGCACAAACCCCTTCTTGTGGTTGTAGCTGCTCGTTGATAAATGCGACCGTGATTGATAAAATTTCCTGATTGTTACAGTGGTCCTCGAATCGCTGCATTTGTGCAACTAATGGCCCTTGTACCTGCGAGAAGTTAACCAGAGAGGTGAATATGGGTGCTCTTTCGTCCCGGCTGTTGTTGTTGCAGGGAATGTTCATATGAATTCATACCCTGGCAAGTAACCCATCCATGTGCTGCCGTACATTTGTGTCCACTGGCTGAAAAAGCCTTGAGATGTCCCTGATTGTGCACTGGAAAGAGCCAGAGGAAAAGAAGCTGAGGGTGGTTGTAACTTTGACAAAGCCATGGCCGCTCGATTCAGTATGGAGCTCTTCTTGAAGGAGCTTGCAGATGTCCACACAGGTCTTCAGAAAGAAGCTGAGTGTCCATCTGTGTATCCTCTCACACCGATAATTGCTCCAGTGATCTGGGTCCCTCTGTTGCTCTCCTCTTTGCTGTACATCTCTCCCCCTGTGTACCTCCCTCATGTGTACCTCTCTCCTTTGTACCCCTCTTGTTATATTACTCTGCGCTGTGCACCTCTCTCTCTCCTGTGCACCTGCTGATCCTACCCCATACTTCATCACTGCTGGTTGACTTCCTCGTACGGTGTAGTGTTGAAAACAGCCATTGGCATGAATTTTACCCTTGGCGGGCGCGCGCAATCAGCAGGCCCGGGAACAGTTGGGAAACAGACCTCCGACTGCGATTTCACGCTGGCTGGCCAATTACAGCCAGCCAAGGTGAAACACGCACTGAAAAGCTCAGCGTTGCCAGGGTAGGGGGCGGGAGGAGGGTGGGCGATGCCGCTTCCGTGGGCGTGGGTGAGCACTGCGAGAAAGCTCCCTGAAGGCAGACAGCTGTCTCAGGGAGCGGCAGACCTGAAAATCTCAAAATAAAGTTTTAAAAACCGGAGAAAAAAAACGTCCATGTCATCACCATCAGGCACCTGAAAATTCACCTGACAAAAGTTCTGTCCACAGACTTGTATTTTTTTAAAATTTCACAATGGGAAATCTCATCCCACCCTTAGATGAGGTTTGATGAAAAATGTAAAAGCCGCCTGGCAGATTCGCCCATTCGCCAACCATAGTGTTGGGTGGGCTACAAAAAATAGGTGGCCATTGTATTGTTAATTAGCTTAATTGCCCTCTTAATTGTCAGCGGGTGCGTTTCTGACTTTTAGTCTAGCCCGCCAAGCAAAATATTGCGCGGGTGCGCGATGATGCCAAAGATGCTCGCCCGACATCTTCACATGAGATTTTACGCCCGATCGGGTCAGGCACGTGCCCGCCTGCGGGACTTAAAATTCAGCCCCATGGTGTCTCCCCGTGCTGCTGATAACCCGTTTGAAAGCCTTGAAACTTCTCACAAGCTTCAGCGCTCACAGACACGCTGCCAAATGTTTGCCAGAGGGAACTGCCAAAGCAGCTGTAAACACTGAGCCTTTATTGGGATCGAGCTGTCTGAACTTATGGACTCCCCTCAACAGCACCTGACACTCGACTTTCCTTTTCACTGGCGATTTTCCCAAAACCTGTGCTAGAGACATTCAATTCAGAAGAAGGTCTAAATTCGTGGAAAATCCACTTGCTGCCAGGTGATAATGATGATAAAGGCTGTGTTAATTGTTGGTCATGAGGACTCGAAACGTCAACTGTGCTCTCCTCCGCCGATGCTGCCAGACCTGCTGAGTTTTTCCAGGTATTTCTGTTTCTGTTTTTGTTATGGATTTCCAGCATCCGCAGTTTTTTGCTTTTATTTAATTGTTGGTCCGCCCGTGTTAATGATCTCAGCAATCAGGTATCTTGCACACAGCCAAAACATACCTCCCTTAAACCTGAGAGAGGGCACGTTGGTGGTGTGTTGAAATCTTGCATCAATTTTTACTTTTATTTTCACATGCTACTCGACCCCAGCCCACTGGTTCTTGGGACAATAAAACTACCCCTCAGTGCTAGGGTTGAGGTTTGAGCATTGTGTGAGGTACCAAAGTTTTTGCAACAGAGGGAGATGAAAATTAAAATTGTCACCTGCCACCACCTAACTGTACCTGACAGAGAAAAAAAGCAATGGAACTTTGACCGGGGGCAGGGACAATCCACATACCGTGGCATTAGTTCTCTTGGCTGCCCATCCGTGTGTCGCTGGAAAGTTCTACTCGAGTGATAAATGTAGGTCTTTTAAAAAACACATTGTGTTTTTGTTTTTGGCTCCTTCAGTTGCTGGAACGCACAGCTGGAGTCTTGTCCCACTGAAGCCAGCAATCCAGCTGTGCCTGATGTGAGAGCCCAAGAAACACAAACAGAACACTTGGCGGTGAAAATCAACCCAGCTGATATCATCTCCACTGACAATTGCATCGGTCACACAGAGGAAAACAGGGCTGGCAAGAGTGCATCCACCACCCAGGAACATCGGGAGACACCTGGGATTTGTACAACTGGGGGAAAAGAAGGAATCACGTTTATACAGTGCCTCCTGGTGCTCCAAAACACTGTTTATTTACTCATTCACAGGGTGTGGGTATCATTGGCAAGGCCAGCATTCATTGCCCATCCTTAACTGCCCTTGAGAAGGTGGCGGTGGTGAGCAGGACCAGGAAGAGAAATCATGGGCCCTGGTGCTTCTCTTGTTTCCAGGCCCTTTAATCCCATGCACCCCGCCCCCCCACCCACTCACCGACCCCAACCTTTCCCCTCACATCCTTCAGGTGCCTAGAATTGGGAACCATAGTCACATTGGGGTCGAACTGTTTTATATAGGTTTATCAAAACTTCTTCGCTTTTGTACTCTATGCATTTATTTAGAAAGCCCATCAAAAGCTCAGGTTTCAGCATGATACACTTTACAACCACATGTTTGTCACATAATTAAACACAACTTGGTCGTACATATTGTGCATCCAGCTCTGCTTCTTTGAACCTGGCCTTATGCAATATCCAGGCAGCAACATCCAAAAGACTTGAACCTCACAAGCACCTCAAACAACAATCCCATGTACAAACGATAATACCTTGAACATAATCTATTGGCACATGACTCCTGGCTTAATTTCCAAGTTTAAAAATGGCAAAACCTTCCACAATGGTCAGCACCATTTGTGACTCCTCAGGTACTGAAGCAGTCCATGTCCAAATGCAACAAGACCTGGATAATGTCCAGGCTTGGGCTGACAAGTGGCAAGTAACATTCATGCCACACAAGTGCCAGGCAATGACCGTCTCCAAACAAGACAGAATCTAACCATCACCTCTTGACATTCAATGGTACTATGAATACCCCACTATCAACATGCTGGGGGTTACCATTGACCAGAAACTGAACTAGCCATTCAAATCCTGTGGCTATAAGAGCAGGTCAAAGGCCAGGAATCTTGTGATGAGTAACTCATCTCCTGACTCCCCAAAGCCTGTCCACCGTCTGAAGGCACAGGTCAGGAATGTGATGGAATACCATCCACTTGCCGGGATGAGTGCAGCTCCACAACATTCAGGAAGCTTGACACCATCCAGGACTAAGCAGCCAGTTTGACTGGTACCCCCTCCACAAACATTCACTCCCTCCATCACCAACACATAGTAGCAGTGGTGTGTACCATCTGAAAGATACACTGCAGAAAATCGCCAATTCTCCTTAGACAAAACTTTCCAAACCCTTGACCGCTACCATCTAAGGAGGCCAAGAGCAGCAAATACATGGGAACACCACCACCTGGAAGTTCCCCTCCAAGCCACTCATTATCCTGACCTGGAAATATATCATCATTCCTTCAATGTCGCTGGGTCAAAATCCTGAAACTCCCTCCCTAACAGCACTGTGGGTGTACCTACACCACATGGACTGCAGCAGTTGAAGAAAGCAGCTCAGCTTTCACCTTCCCAAGGGCAATTAAGGATGGACAATAATGCTGGCCTAGCCAGCGATGCCCACTTCCCATGAATGAATATGTAAAAATAAAGTAAATTAACACCAATTAATTCAGCTGCAACAATGTGCTATTTCTATCCACACAAGTGGCTTTGTTAACAGAAACATTACACTTTGCACTTGAAAATATTCTCTCATTTTAAATAGAAACTAAACACACTTACAAATGCCCAACGTGGAGCAGATAATGGGAAAGCAAAGTGCTGCAGATGCTGGAAATCTGGAATATAAACAGAAAATGCTGGAAATACTCAGCAGGCCAGGCAGCATCTGTGGAGAGAGAAATAGAGTCAACGCGTCAGGTGTATGATCTGCATTAGTTCTGATGAAGGGTCACTGACCTCTGTTTCTCTCTGCACAGATGTCACCAGACGTTCTGAGCATTTCCAATACTTCCTGTTTCTTTTGGAGCAAAAAATAACCCCTTTTGCCAGCTCTTCCTGTGAGCCTCTCATTCTCCTTTGGCAGGAGATCTGGGGTAGGAACTTTACGCTCCAGAGACTAGGCGCTGTGCCTGGCGGGGAAAGCGGCGTATTCCCTGCTGGCTAGAATGGCGGATTTCTGCGCCAGATCGTCCGCTTTTCAGCTCATTAAATATGCATGAATAGGAAGCCCGTCGCATCTCATGGCAGGCTGTGATTCGTCCGCCTCACAGTGACCTCACTGGGTCATCTTTCCAGGCGTCATATTTAAACCACACCCATGCACATTCTTCACTGTGTACAGCCCAGGGCTGGCCGAAGAGAGTGATGGCCCCCGGAGGAAAGACGCTGAGTGCCCCAGGTTCAGCGACAATGAGCTGATACGACTTCCAGATGCTGTGGAGGCATGCCGGGATGCCCTTTACCCCAGTGATGGGAGAAGGCGGTCCACCAACCTCACTATTCCAGCTTGGGAGGAGGTAGCCAACGTGGTCAGCACCAACTCAGCACAGAAGAGGTCTGCCATCCAATGCAGTAAAAGGATGAACGATATCATCTACTCCGCCAGGGTAGGTAAACCTTCTCACTCTCAACTCTGGCTCTCACAAGCCCATCAGGCATTCACATGGTTGCAGTTTACAGGGATCTCACACACTGCCATCACAAGAGACATCATCACTCACTCTCACATACACTTTGACATCTTCATCTACTCTCACATCCTGTGCAGTCCTCAGCCCTTACAGAAGTCCACTCAGCACCCACAGGAAGTGGGCATCCTTCTCCTCTGTCTTGGCACCCATCCTGCTCACAGTCTGTCCGTCTGTCTTTAAGCAGGAGAAGCTTGCCCACAGCAAAAAGGAGAGGTCCCAGAGCAGAGTGGGGGTTGCCTGAGCTCAGGCCCCTCACTTAGTTTGAAGAGCATGCGGCAGATCTGGTTGGCAAGGACCGGGACCGTGGCTGTGCCAAGGGTGAGACTGGCGTCTCGCAAGCTAACGAGGACCCATCACCAGCTCATCGTTCATGCTTTGTAATGTTAGTTACCATGCGGCAAATGACTAATTATCTCTTTTTCTCTTTGACAGGCACCGGCGGGAAACAGAAGAGGCCCACTGGCAGCAAGCCCCTCAACCCCAGCTCCCCAGCCCACCTCGGATGAGGATCCTGAGGAACCACTACATGTAGAGCTGTCACAGCGCTCACCCGCACACTCCACCAGCACGGAGGCACGCGCCTCAGTGGGACCTAGTTCTAGGGCAGGCTTGGGAATCACAATCTGGTGAACACATCACACAACCTGGTCCATGGCAAGCAAAGGCAGGGACACCCAAGGGGTTACCAGCACTCGGAGGACTGCCAGAGGCCAGGCTCCTGCTGAGTCTGAGTCCGATGACGAGCCTGTCGACTTGGCCATAACACAGGTGTTGCAGCTGCAAAAACAGACACGGGAGCATCAGACAGTGTTGTCAGATGCAGTTAACAGATTGTGATGGATGATGGAGGGGTCTGTCCGCATTCAGTTTGAGGTCATTGCACCGACATGTCAGTGCACTGAGGTCAGCACTGGTAGGATGCTGACTGCCCTGGAGACCTTGGGCCAGGACGTAGGGCCTGATATGTGCTAGGACCTGCACTCCATCGCTGTAGGCATAGGTGGGATCTATCAGTAGCTAAGCGAGAGGGGGGCGGGGCACCTCGACCTCCCTCCAGGTGCACCTTCTCAAAAGGAGTCAGTCAGGGGTCCTTGGGCACCCATAGGGACTAGGAACAGTGCCTGCACATCCAGGGCCATCCACCCAGGTGAAACCGAGAGTGTCCAGCCAACCCCAATTCCCTCTACCTGTGACCCCATCACCTCCGACTCCATAGGTCGAGGAGGGTGCACCTGCCCCACAGCAGCAGACCCAAAGCAGGCCAGGGCCCTCCAGGGCTTGGACCTCCAGAGGACGCCCTCCAAGGTTATCACAGACAACAGGGCGTAGCAGTCAGATGGCTGCCTCCACCTCTGCTGCGGATGCCAGGGATGCACCAATACATAGCGGTAGAGTAAGAAAAATTAAGAAACACTAGAAGCACCAAGGTTGCATGAGTGTTTACAATCTGTATGGAGATTGCACCAATGTAAACAAATTTCCACTTATTCCACTGCTCAGGTTGTGTATGCCTCTTCTATCTGGTGATGTTCTTCATGGTCATTCAAGTGTCACAGTTCCCAACCGTCCACCAGCACCCTCAGTTCGATGGCGTTTAGAACCACCTCATGACAGTCTCAGTCCGGCCTCTGCTCAGTACCGACATGAGTGAAGCTTCAGCCTCAAAGAACTTTGTGGTTGGCCAAGTATCTCTGAGACCTGCATCAGGGATTCATCTGATGTTGAGTCCGGAGTCTAGAGGCTGGAGGCTGGAGGCTGCTATAGTCCCCTGGTGCTTCAGCATTGTGGAGTGCTTAATGTGTTTCCTAGATGATGAAATGTCAACATGCATGGAGGCAGGGCATCTTTCATTGCCCTGCATGTACTTTCCATCAGCCTTGAGTGTTCTTTACCAATGGACCAAAACTTTGAGCTCTTATGCGCACCTGTCTGCCTGCAGCATTATCTCATATCTGCATGTACGCCCGTACATCACCCCAAGATTAGTGCCCACTTTCCCACCATGTTTTTGAGCTTCGATCTCGCTGACACATGTTGGTTCTTGCATTTCCTGCTACAAGTTGTGTGCAGCGGTCCCAGAACATTGACATGGACATTGGAGGATGCAGAGCTGGGCCATAAGGTCATGGCTAACATCTCCTGTCATTAACCCTCTGCCAGCTCTCAGCTGGACAATTGAAATGGTTATGCATAACTAGCAATGGCATCGGCATGCCTGGTTTCTGTGTGCATATGTCTGACTGTATAGATGAAAATGTATAGCCCTGAAATGGGATGAGTGCCTTACGGGCTAGATGGAGTGTCAGCATTTTCGGAAGCACAAATATCACGGCTAGCTATCAGGGAAATTGGGAGACTCCATATTCATGGGAGGAAGACAGATATCAGAATATGCTGCTCATGAAGCTGTTGAGGTCCATTGAAAGGTGAGGTGAAGTGCAGCCTCGCATTCTTCACTGAGAGTTACAGATGACTGTGTCCTGAGGATGTATGTGACACTGAGAATTGAGTATCATGAAGAGGCATCAACACTTATCTTGCACAAATGATTGGCTGTGCGGAGAAACAGCAGTGCAGAATCAGAATCGATCACACATGAAGGCAATATCCACTGAGTGAAGATTGACCTCCATGAGGCACTATGTCACAAGGCAGGCATACTGCCACATGTGCACTGAGGATTGTAGTGCTTTTTCAGCCTCTTGTAGGCTGCTGTAGGCAGTGGAATGCTGGCGAGATGCTTGAAAGACTGCACCACCTCAACTGTGCTCAGGAAATGCCCTGTTGCAATTATTATCACAATACAGAAAATTGGCTGCTCCATCCATGTTTTCCTCATGCTTGTCTATGCAGGAACGTTGAACAGAAAATGTGATTGAGCATAAGCCTCCAAAGGTCATATTCCTGTCACTTACTAGGGATTGACTGTGGAGCCAAAGGCTTACTTCCCTGCACCCTGACCCCTGCCTTCGCAGCACCACCCCCCCCCCCCCAACATACCCCCCTGCAACATCCATCCCCCTCACCCCACCTCCAGCAAATGCTACTGCAATGACAGTGCTTTGACACAAGGGAGTGGATCTGAAAGAGTTCTGCCAGGCGCTAGAAGCCTCAGGCAGGACAGGTCTAATGGGCACTAGGCAGCTGACTTTTGGCCTTTGTCCCCTTTTCAATTGGTTCCTTCTGATGCTCAAGATTTCCCATGAGTGGGACAACGGGTCTTTGCAAGCCAATCGTGCAGTGGCCCAAATCGGAATCATACTCGCATCAATACTCTTTAAGAGTAAAGGTGCCAAGTTCCCTAAACTGGCATTTGACTTCTCCTAACATGTGCCTTCCTCTCCATTAGGAAAATGGGAATTTAGTAGGGTGCCCCTTCAAGCAGCCCACAAGTGCAGTGGTTCATTCCTCCCACAACCCTGACTTGTGCCTTGTAGATGGTGGACAGACTTTGGGGAGTCAGGACGTGAGCTACTCACTTCAGAATTCCCAGCCCCTGACCTGTTCTTGTACCTACAGTATTCACTTGGCTGGTCCAGTTAAGCTCATTGGTAACCTCCAGAATGTTGATGAAGGGGGATTTGATGATGGCAACTCCATTGAATGTCAAGGGGAGATGATTAGATTCTCTCTTTTTGGAGATGGTTATTGATTGTGTAGCATAAATGTTACTTGCCACTTATAACCCAAGCCAATGTTGTCCAGGACATGTGGATAAGGACTGCTTCAGTATTTGAGGAGTTGTGGATGAAAATGACCAGTACATTCATCAGAGAATATCCCCACCTCAATTCCTATGATGGAAGGAAGGTCATTGATGAAACAGCTGAAGGTGGTTAGGCCAAGGACACTACCCTGAGGAACTTCTGCAGTGATGTCCTGGGACTAAACTGATTGGCCTTCAACAACCACAACCATCTTCCTTTGTGCTATATTTGACTCCAACCAGTGGAGAGTTTTTCCCTTAGTTCCCATTGATTTCAATTTACTAGGGTTCTTTGATGTTACACTTGGTCGAATACTGTCATGTCAAGGGCAGTCACTCTCACCTCACCCCTGGAATTCAGTTGTTTGGTCCATGTTTGGACTGAGACTGTAATAAGGCCAGGAGCTGAGTGGACCTGCTGGAATCCAAACTGAGCACCAGTGTGTAACTGTCCCTTGACAGCACTATAACTTTGCTGTTGATTGAGAGTGGACTGATAGCACTGTAGTTGGCTGGAATGGATTTAGGCCTGCTTTGTTTCTTGAGGACAGGACACTCCTGGACAATTTTTCACTCTGTTGGGTAGATACCTGTATTGTAGCTGTACTACAGCCTGGAACAGCCTGGCTAGAGGCAAGGCTAGCTCTGGAACGCAAGTCTTCAGCATTGCAGCCAGGATGCTTTTGGGGCCCACAGCTTTTAATAAATTCAGTGCAGTCAGCCATTTCTCAATATCACATGGAGTGAATGGATGGGCCAAATGGCCTGTTTCTGTGCCATATATCCTATGAATTGAGTTGGCTGAATACTGTCTTCTGTGATCGTGGGAACCTTCGGAGGAGGGTATGATAGATCCTGGCATTTCTAGTTGAAAATGGTTGCAAACTCTTCAGCCTTGTCTTTTGCACTCACAGTCTGGGCACCACAATCATTGAAGATGGGAATATTCATGGAACTTCCTCCTTCCATTAGTTGCTTATTTGTCCACCACAATTCATGTATAGATGTGACAAGACAGCAGAGCTTTAATCTGATCCATTGGCTGTGTGATTGCTTAGCTTCCACTATTTATAATGCATGTGGTCCTGTATTGTAGCTTCACCAGGTTGGCACCTCATTTTTAGGTATGCCTGGCATTGCTCCTGGCGTGCTTTTCTGCATTCCCCGTTCAACCAGGTTTGGGTCCCTGACTTTATGGTAATGGTAGAATGAGGGATATGCCAGGCCACTAGGTTGTAGATTATGGTTGAATACAATTCTGCTGCTACTGACAGCCCACAGCACCTCTTGGATGCTCAGTTTTGAGCTGCTAGATCTGTTCTGAACCTATCCCACTTGGCACTGTGGTAATGCCACACAACACAATTGAAAGCAAGACAAAAGCAAAATACTGCAGATGCTGGAAATCTGAAACAAAACCAGAAAATGCTGGAAAAACTCAGCAGATCTAGCAGCACCCTCTGAAGAGGGGTCATACGGACTCGAAACGTTAACTCTCTCTCCACAGATGCTGCTAGACAATTGAAGACATCCACAGTGAGGCGGTAAAATTGTGTCTCCACGCCTTCCAGTGCCATCATTGATAGATGCATCTGGGGAGAAACTTGAACCTACAAGCATGTAACCATCAGATGAGAATGCTACGACCGAGCCATAGTGTACAGTACAGACTTACCGTGCAGAAGCAGAGAAATCAATTGCAAGTATTTAAAATGTTGCTTGTTTCCCTGTTCCTTTATGAGTTTGGTCATTCGTCAATCCAGAGGATAGACAGAAGTTGCACTGCCCATGGCCTCCATTCTTGAATCCCAGGATGCAAAGCCAACTCTGGGGGAATCCAGAACAAAGGAGGCATAGCCTTAAAGTTAGAGCTAAGTCATTTAGTATGATGTCTGGAAGCACTCCTTCACACAAAGTGTACTGGAAATCTGGAATTCTTGCCCCCGGAAAAGCTTTAGAGATCAGCTGAAAAAGACAAAACTGAGATTGATAGACCTTTGTTAGGCCTTTGTTAGGCAAGGATATTGAAGATTAAGTAAGCAAGGAGGGAGAATGGAGTTAAGATCAGATTAGTCATGAGCTAATGAAATGGTGGACTAGGGCCAAGGGGCTGAATGGCCTTTTCCTGCTCCTATGTTCCTGAGTGCATAGGTGAAAGAGAAACAAATTTCAAACGGGCAGCTTTCCCACGCCCCCTAATGCCACCCATTCCTTTTATTGAGACCTGGCGGGAGTTCTTTACCTCTGCAGATAAGAGAAAGAGAGGGAGCGGGTGAATGGGAAATCTGGCAATAGCTCTTTGTTTCCATCATGGCTGACAGGTCAAGTGTCTGGAAATTGCTGACAGTAACACTGCTGTCAGTGACTGTCAGCAACTAAATAAAACATTCTCAACAGCTTTTATAAATGCGCACATATTCTTTCCCACCTCACAGCTTGCTTATTTCTCATGCTCAATACTATAAATCAGAATTTTGGAATTCAATGCATCCATAAATAATTTTCTGAATTCAGAGGGCTCTTGGAAATGCTAACCTTGTTCTTTTTCTCATTCTCTCTCTCAGATCACATACTGTTCTTCATGTGCATGTACAAGCTGACGTTCCAAGTCCCGTTCACCCATCACCTCTGTGATGGCTGATTGGCTCCCAGTCCAGTAATGCCTCAGTTTTATAATTCTTGTTCTCATGTTCAGATCCTTCCATGGCCTTTCTTCTCTCTACCCCCTCCAGCCCTTGAACGCTCCAAGGTCTCTCTAAACCTACAGCTTCAGTCTCTTGCGTATACCCCACTTCCTGCAGCCCCAGCATTAGCGGCCATGCCTTCAGCTGAATAGGCCAGACAGGCTCTGGAATTGCCTTCCCATACCTCTTTATGTTTTTGCCTCCTTTCTTCCTTTAAGATGCTGCTTAAAACCTATTGCTTTGACCAAGCATTTAATCATCTGTCCTTTAACTTAGTGTTAATTTTTGTTTGATGATGCTCCTGTGAATTGGGATATTTAAACTTACCATAAAAATTTCATACAATTTACAGCATCAAAATTAGCTATTTGACCCAATTTGGTTATTCAGTGTTTATGCTCCTTATAAGCCTCCTCCCATCCTCCTTCAGTTAAACCTATTCTTCTCTTCCTTCTTCACTCATGTCCTAATCCAGCTTCCCTTGAATGCATCTAAGCCATTCACCACAACTATCTCAAGCTATTGTTATTGTTTGACCTTGGGGCCAAGTATTTATGATGGCAATGTATACTATGATGTACCCCAACACGTCGAAAGGCTTGTTGGGGAAGATGCAGAGATGAAGTTGAGGCATCAGAGAGGGTGCACAAACCTCCAAACAGTTCATCTACTCAACCCTTCAAGCACCACCTGCCTCAAATGTGACAGTCTGCAGGCCGGGCTGTCTCAGAACCCATCCAAGTCATGGGAAGCAAGTCATCCTTGATTTGGAGGAACTGTCCAAGTAGAAGGCATTATAGTTCTGCCTGATCCTATTCTCAATCCACATCCATACTTACACTTTACAGCAGATCTGGAGTAGGAATTTTAGTTGAATTTTCTTCACTTGGGGATGCTGAGACCAAATGCTATAAAGAAACATATTTATTTGGTACATTCCATAATATCCTGAATTACATTACAGCCAATTAAGTAATTCTGCATTGCCATTATGGGTGTAATATAGGAAATGTGGCAGGTAATTTGACCTCAGCAAGATCCCATAAACAGCAATGTGATAATGATCAAATCATCTGTTTTTGTGATGTAGGTTGGGGGAAAAATATTGGCCAGCACGCTGGGGGATAACCCCCTTGCTCTTCTTCAAAAAAGCAGCATGGGGTCTTTTACATCCACCTGAGAGAGAAGATGGGGGCTATAGAATGGTTTCCAAATGGTAGGCGGTCATTTAGCCCATCGTGTCCATGCTGGCTGTGTACAAGGAGCAACTTAGCTCATCTCATTCCCCCACAATCCTGCAAATTAAATTTAAATCTTATTCAGCTTCTGATAGTGCGGCACTGTCTCAATGCTGCACTGGAATGGTTTTGGTGTTCAAGTCTGGAGAGGGACTTGAACCCAGCCTTCCCAAACATACGGAAGAGTGTGACCAAATGAGCAATGGCTGATAATTCAGGTATCTGTCTCATCATTGGCACTGGATAACTGGATAGACCAGAACTTGGCAATTTCCTGGATCATATGGCTGAAGTCCTATTCCAGAAGATATATTTATTAACTGGAACATATAAACACATGAACAAGGGGCAGGAGTAGACCACTCAGTCCCTCAAGATTATTCTGCCATTTAATAAGATCATGGCTGATCTGATGATAACCTGAAATCTGTATCCCACCTACCGCCAATAACCTATTGGGTTGGGTAACCCTTGCTTACCAAGAATCTATCCACCTCTGCCTTAAAAATATCCAAGACTGTGCTTCCACCACCTTTTCAAGAAGAGAGTTTCAAAGATTCATGACTCTCTGAGTGAGAAAATTTGGCCTCATCTCTGTTTTAAACAGGCGACACCTTATTTTAAATCAGTGACCCCTAGTTCTAGGTTCTCCCACAAGAGGAAACATCTTCTCCATATCCACCTGTCAAGAGCTCTCAGGATCTTATACGTTTCAATCAAGTTGCCTCTTCCCCTTCTAAACTTCAGTGGTGTTGGATCAAAGTCACCCATTTGTTGGATCCTGTTCGCACAATTTGTTACGAATGATAGAGTTGAGTAACAGACACCTCATAGGTAGAAACTCTGTGTTTATTTATAAAGATACTCAGCAGCAACTAAACATGTGCTTACACTTCAAATTCTATCTCTGTACTCTGCTGCTATGAACTACTGATGGCAGACTACCAACTCAGAGATAACTCGCGCTATTCTGCTATTGGATTCTAAGACCATGTGATCTTTCATTATAACATTCTTCTTAAAGGTATATTACACATCAGATTACCACATCCCTCCCCCTTTACTCAGAAATACATTTTATATTTACAATTATAATTTTCTCAAAATAGCAAAATATTTACACTGATAAGTAATTTACAAGTTCAGTCTTTCTGGAAGTTTCCTTATGTGTGTAGAGCATCTCGGCTCTACACCTTCAGATGCCTTGTTAGGAACCTCCTTTTCCAGAGTTGTCTGAATATCAGGTGCTTCGGTGGGCTACTGCAGCTCTGTATCCTCCACTATTGAAGGGACAACAGATACTTCAGATGCACCTGTACTATGCTGAGTTCTCTCAATAGGAAATGCTGACCTGGTCGCGAACACAGGTGGAATCATTTCTTGGTGCACAGTTTTTTTCTTCCTTAGATAATGCACGTATCTCTGTATGACTCAGCCTTCCACCTCCACGTGGTAAGATAGGGGTCCAGTCACTGCACTTATTTCACCCGGCAACCACTTTGGTCCTTCTCCAAAGTTCTTCATGTATACCATTTCTCCCATGGTAAATTTTCTCTCGTGACTATGCCAGTTGTGACTAGTTTTCTGACTTCCCTGACTCCTTTCCACTTTCTCCCCTAAATTTGGCATTAAGCTCAGTCTCATCCTGAGAGACTGTTTCATCAATAACTCAGCAGGTGTGACACCTGTTGCAATGTCAGAGGTGATCCTATGATGGAAAAGAAAGTGTGCTAGCTTGGCTGCTAAGGAATCTTCAGTTAACTTCTTCATGTCAGCCTTGAATGTTTGAACCGCCCTTTCAACCAGTCTATTTGAGGAAGGATGGTACAGTGAAGTTTTTTACATGAGTGATACCATTGAGGTTGATAAACTGCTGAAACTCAGCACTCATAAATGCCATGCCATTATCAGAAACGACTACTTTTAGTAGTCCGTTAATGGCAAAACTTTGATGTAACTTCTCAATTGTAGCAGAAGACGCTGGTGACTTCACCTCATATATGCTCATCCATTTCGAGTGGGCATCAACAATGAGCGGAAACATGGTTCCCATGGAAGGTCCCACATAGTCAATGTGTAACCGCACCCATGGTCTTCCTGGCCATTCCCAAGGGTGTAATGGAGCTGTTGAAGGTAACTTTTGCAGTTGCTGACACTGCACACAATTCTTCACTAAACTCTCTATTTCTCCATCCATCCCAGGCCACCATAGGTATCTGCGTGCTATGGTCTTCATTCTGGATTTTCCTGGATGTGCGCTGTGGAGTTCAATTAGCAATGAACCTCTACCCTTTGGCGGTACTATCACTCATGTTCTCCACAAAAAGATACTATCCTGGCTGGTTATTTCACGTCTTCTGTTAAAGTACAGTTTAATTTCATCACATACAGGCTCTTGTGACCAACCATGAAGTACTTGTTCTCGTACTTGTAATGGGACTGGGTCCCTACTTGTCCAGTCTCTGATCTGTTGAGCACATACCGGTGATGAATCTAAGAAATGTAAAACAAAATAAATTCTTGTGGAACTGGGACTTCCACATCCTTTTCTTGTAAAGGCAAATGACTAGGTGCACTGGCATTTGCAATTTGACTACCAATCCCATGTATAGGAAGGATGTGATTGCACTGGAGGGGGTGCAGAGGTGATTCACCAGGATGTTGCCTGGGATGAAACATTTAAGTTATGAAGAGAGGTTGGATAGACTTGGGTTGTTTTCATTGGAGCAGAGAAGACTGAGGGGCGACCTGATCGAGGTGTACAAGATTATGAGGGGCATGGGCAGGGTGGATGGGGATCAGCTGTTCCCCTTAGTTGAAGGATCAGTCACAAGGGGACATAGGTTCAAGGTGAGGGGCAGGAGGTTTAGGGGGGATGTGAGGAAAAACTTTTTACCCAGAGGGTGGTGACGGTCTGGAATGCGCTGCCTGGGAGGGTGGTGGAGGCAGATTGCCTCACATCCTTTAAAAAGTACCTGGATGAGCACTTGGCACATCATAACATTCAAGACTATGGGCCAAGTGCTGGTAAATGGGATTAGGTAGGTAGTTCAGGTGTTTCTCACATGTCGGTGCAGACTCGATGGGCCAAAAGGCCTCTTCTGCACTGTGTGATTCTGTGATTCTGTGATATGCAAGCATACTTGTATGCTGCCAGGATTAAAGTTTTATTTATGTTTCTGTGTCTTCTTTCTAGATGCCTTCTTCTTTTGAGCACTGACTTTAATCTCAGACTTCTGTCTGGTTTCAATATTGACCAGACTAATCTCAGATGCAAGCTCGACTTGAATGAACTCAGTGGTTGAGTCTCCCAGAATTTCATCATCTGTCAGCTTCTTAGAAAACTCTGCCACTTTTGCCTCCATAGCCTCTTTGACTGGTCCTTCAGCTCTTCCATCCCCTTTTTGTATTTGTTTGCTGCCTCCTGGAAAATTAAGCATTGTTGCGTCTTCTCTGCCAACTCATCCTTCATTTTGGTCAGCGAAGTGCTGAATTCTTTCCGTTTCTCTTCGTACTTTTCCAGCGGTACAAACTTTGACCTGAAGGAATCTTATAGTATGTGGAGGTTTTTCAACAAGTTTTCTTTTTCCTTTCAGAGGTTGCTCACTTCATCTTGACCTCTGTCCTTAAGTATGGTCCCTTTGAGTTTCTACTGCTGTTATTCCATGTTTTAGCTTAAGACAACCTGCATTTCTTTAGGTTGTTGAGTCTTCACACCATCCTCTTCCAAAGTAGAAACACTTCCTGCTTCATTTTTGGAATCCCAGTGGACCCTCCAAGTTGATTTCCCTTAGCCAGTTTCGCCCTAGAAGTCTTGGTCCTCTGCCTCTCAATACCAACACTGGTAGTTTTACCGATTGGCTCCCATAATGAACAGTTACTTTACTTATGTCTGTGAATTGGATGTTTTCACTCACGTATGTTTTCAATTGGGCAGTTGTTTCTACCAAATTTAATTGATGTTCGCCATTGCACAGATATTTGAAGGTATGTTCCCCAATTACTGTAGTGGACTGCTTTGCGGAACACCTTCGGTCTGTCCGCAAGCATGACCGAGACCACCCTGACGCTTGCCATTTCAACACTCCACCCTGTTCTCATGCCCACATGTCCGTCCTTGGCCTGCTGCAATGTTCCACTGAAGCTCAACACAAACTGGAGGAACAGCACCTCATCTTCCGACTAGGCACTTTACAGTCTTCTGGACTTAATATTGAGTTCAACAATTTCGGATCATGAACTATCTCCTCCATCCCCACCCCCTTTCCAATCCCCCTTTTTCCAGTAATTTATAATTTTTTTTACAAATATATATTTCTTTTCCCATCTCTTTTTAAATTTATTTCGATCTGTTGTTTCATCTCCACCTTTTAGCCCATTTTGATCCCTTCCCCCCACCCCACCCCCACTAGGGCCATCTGCCACTAGCTTGTCCTGCTTGCTACCCTTAATGTCCCCATTAGCACATCCTTTAGATAATATCACCATCATCAACACCTCTTTGTCCTTTTGTCTATGACATCTTTGGCAGTCTCTTCCTGGCCTCCACCTATCATTGGCCACCTATCATGCTCCTCCTGTCCCACCCTCCTCTACCAGCTTATATTTCATCTCATTTCTATATACTTTAGTTCTGATGAAGGGTCATACGGACTCGAAACGTCAACTGTATCCCTCTCCGCAGATGCTGTCAGACCTGCTGAGTTTTTCCAGGTATTTTTGTTTTTGTTCTAGATTTCCAGCATCCACAGTGTTTTGCTTTTATATTACTGTAATGGAAGCTCCTGTTTCCACTTCCATTCGGATAGGTCTGCCATTCACTTTCACTGTTACATAGATTGGTTTTGTTCTTCCAAATTTCAAGTTATACAATGAATAAATATCTGAACCTGTTGCTTCAGTCTCTTCTACATTGTAGATCTCACTTTTTTTTCTTTTGAATAAAAGTCTGTTTAACTCTTTCCCAACACTGTCTCATTGTGTATCCATTTTTATGACAATAAAAATGTTCTTTTTTTTTAAAGTGCCAATTGTTAAAAAATTGTTTATTTCCACCTCTATTGATATCACTCCTTGTTTTTGCTGCTGAGTCATTTTTTTTTTTCATTTTCCTCCTAGTGGGGGATGTTTCCAGCCTCTCAGTGGAGTCCTGCATTTCCACACCCATTTTGGCTGGGGCTTCCTGCCCAATGTGGAGGAGGCACCATTTTGTGTGCCCGGTATGGCTTTTGAGTCTCTAACTGCACTTTCCATTGCCAGTGCAATCTCTAGCGCCTTCTTAAAATCCAAACTTGTTTTGGATAACAATCGCTTCTGAATTGTGTCCTCATTCATACCGCACACTAAATGATCTCTAAGCATATCATTTAAGAATGTACCAAACTCACGATGCTCCATTAATTGTTTAAATTTGTCACATAGCTCACAACTGTCTCCTTCTGGGGCCCTAATTCTTGAATTAAACTTGAACCCTTGCATCATTACTGAGGGCTTTGGTTGGTAATGTCCCTTCACCAGGTCCACTAACCCATCAAAATTCCTCGAGTCTGGGGCACTGGGTGCCTTCAAACTCTGAATCAAGCCATAAGGTTTATTCTCACGTGTACTTAAGAGGATTGCTCGCCTCTTCTCTTTCTCCAAAATCTCATTTGCTTGGAAAAAGAATGAGAGACGCTCAATATAGTATGACCAATCATCCATTTCTGTTACCTTGATGATTTTGAATGGATTTCTACTTACAATTGCTATACGAGGTATAGTACCAATTTTGTTTTCCTTGTTTGCTTCTGTTTAACTTGCTTAATCCTCAACGCCAATTTATTGGATCCTAGTTAACCATTTGTTGGATCTTGTTCACATGCTTGTTGCCAGGGGTGGCTGATTTGGCACTTCATAGGTAGAAAGTCTGTGTTTATTTACAAAGATACTCAGCAGCAACTAAACATGTGCTTTCACTTCAAACTCCATCCCTATACTCTGGTGCTACCAACTACTGACGACAGACACGCTACTCTGCTATTGGATACTAAGATCATATGATCTTCCATTATAACATTCTTCTTAAAGGCATATTACACATCAGATTACCACAAGCGGATACAAGCCCAGCCTGTCCAACCTTTCCTCATAAGACAACTGACCCATTCCAGGGTTTAGTCTGGTAAAACTTCTTTGAACTGCTTCCAATGCATTTACATTCTTCCTTAAATAAGGTGACCAAAACTGTACACAATACTCCAAATGTCGTCTCACCAATGCCGTGTACAACTGAAGCATAACCTCCCTAATTTTGTATTCAACGTCCCTCGCAATAAATTATGAAATTCTATTAGCTTTCCTAATTACTTGCTGTACTTGCTTATTAGCCTTCTGTGATTCATGCATAGGACACCTAGGTCCCTCTGCCCCTCAGAGCTCTGCATCTCTCACCATTTAGATAATACATTTCTCTTTTGTTCTTCTTACCAAAATGGACAATTTCACATTTTCCCACTTTAAACTCATCTGCCAGATCTTTGCCCACTCATTTAACCTATCTATATCTGTTTGTAGTCTCCTTATGTCCTTTTCACCACTTACTTTCCTACCTATCTTTGTGTCATCAGCAAATTTAGCAACCATCCCTTCCATCCCTTCATCCAAGTCATTTATATAAATTGTAAACAGTTGAGGTCCCAGCACTGACTCCTGTGGCACACCACTTGTTACAACTTGCCAACTTGAAAGAGAACCATTTATGCCTATTCTCTGCTTCCTGTTAGCCAGCCAATCTTCTACCCATGCCAATATATTACCCCCATGAGCTTTTATTTTCCACAATGACCTTTGATGTGGCACTTTATCCAATGCTTTCTGGAAATCTAGGTACAGTACACCTACCACTTCCCCTTTATCCACAGTACATGTTACTTCCTCAAAGAACTCCAGTAAGTTGGTTAAACACAATTTCCCTTTCACAAGACCATGTTGACTCTGCCTGATGGCCTTGAGCTTATCCAAGTGCCCTGCTATAACTTATTTAATAATTACTTCTAATGTTAAGCTAACTGACCTATAGTTTCCCGCTTTCTGTCTCCCTCCCTTTTTGAATAATAGAATTACATTAGCTACCTTCCAATCTAATGGGACCTTCCCCGAATCTAGGGAGAATTGGAAAATTAAAACCAATGTATCAACTATTTCACTGGGCTCTTGTCAGCCCACAGCTCCAACAATTTACTCAGTACCACTTCTCTGGTGACTGTAATTTCCCTGATTTCCTCCCCCACTTCCATTTCCTGATTTATAGTTGCTTCTGGGATGTTACGTGTATCCTCTATATTGAAAACTGCTGCAAAATACTTGTTCAATTCATCTGCCATTTCCTTGTTTTCCATGATCAATTCTCACTTTCTATAGGACCAACGGTCACTTTGTTAACTCTTTACTTTTTAAATATTTATAAAAACTTTTACTATCTGTTTTTATATTTCTGGCTAGCTTTCTCTCATATTCTAATTTTTCCCTCCATATTAGCCTTTTAGTCATTCTTTGCTGTTCCTTATATTCTGTCCAATCTTCTGACCTGCCACCTGTCTTTGCACAATTATATGCTTTTTCTTTAAGTTTGATACTACCTTTAACCTTTCTAGTTAACCACGGATGATGTGCCCGACCCTTGGACTTTTTTCTTACTTGTTGGAACATATCTATTCTGTGCATTCTGAAATGTCCCCTTAAATATTAGCCACTGCATCTCTATTAGCCTATCCCTTAGTCTAATTTGCCAATTCACTTTTGCCAGCTCAGCTTTCATGCCCTCATAATTGCCCTTATTTAAGTTTAAAAACTTAGTCTCAGACCCATTCCTCTCTCCCTCAAACTGAATGTAAAATTCAATCATATTATTGTCACTGCTAGCTAAGGGCACCTTCACTATGAGATCATTAATTACTCCGATCTCATTGCACAATATCAGATCTAGTATAGCCTACTCTCTGGTTGGCAGGGGTCGGGTGGGGGGGGGGCTTTGGAATTCCAATTCTAACTATAATTTTATGCAACTGTAAATTCCTCCCTCAAAGTTTTAAATATATTTTCAAGGATTGTAATTCTACTCGCAAAACTGTAGATATAGCTGGAGAAGTAGGGAAGCATGGGTTCAATTTCATTGATCATGGATTTGAAATGCAGCTCAGCCAAGCCAACAGGAAGTCTTTAATTGTAGTCTCAAACAGTACACAGTTTATACCTCTAACACTCTCTGAAATGCCATGGGTTCTTAAATAATACTCCTTGTTTACAGCATCTTAATTAACAGTTGCACCATATAAACAAGCCTCTTTTATATCTATCCCTCTCCAGGATTTGCAAAGTTCTCAAAGGCACCCTATAAACACAGTTGACTTTATAATCAGTGTCCAATTTTGAAAAGTGGTGCGCAAACTTTCATCTGTAAAACATATGCTTTAAGAAAATAAAGTGACCTACAAACTTTAATTATCTCTCATTAATATTTCGCTATTGCTGGGTTTAACCAGTGTTCCATTACCAATGGGACCTCGGCTTGCTAAATAAAACAAACTTCAAAGGTGTGATAAGTATGCTAGTGATTTGGACCCACTAGAGGCCATTAATTTTATTTATATTCTGTTGCCATAAGCCTTCAGCACAGTCTTGTCTTCGAAAGCCATATGAGTTGGAACTACAGCGAGCCAAGTGTTTATAGAGAGGGGGTGTTTGAATGGTTTATCTGTTTAACCAGAAAGCTATAAACATTGTCTGGTATAGTGCCCATACAAATTTCTGCTGCAAAAATTTTTGTAAACTATTAAAGTCCAAATAAAAAGTAGGTGGCATTTGCTGCTTCTGTAAGAATCTACGTTTATAGTTGTTGGTGAGTTCTATCAAATTATACAATTAGGCAGTTATAAATAAGGAGCAGCATGCTTATCATGTGTTTGACTATAATTGTGCCCAATTCAGTGTGAGAAGCTGCATGCAAAGGAAGCATCTCAAGAGAGCATCACAGAGGTGTTTAATGCTCCTTTCTATTGCCCCCTTGTAAAGAGAGTGCAAAAGTGAATTTTGTGTATTGCAGTTGTGCTGAGGTGTCAGCTGTCTTTGAGTGGCAGCATTCCTGTCTCTGAGTCAGAAGGTTGGAGGTTTAAATCCCACACTGGAGACTTGAGCACAACATTTAAACTGACCTTCAGTGCAGCACTGAAGGAGTGCTGCAAGGGTGGAGGTTCTATCTTTCAGAGAAGACATCAAACCACATCACCATCTGACATCTCAGATGAACACAAAAGATTCTGCAACACTATTTAAGGAAGAGCAGGGGAGTTCTCCATGGCCAATATTTATCCCTCAAGCAACTACACTAAAAGGAATGTACTTATGATAAAAGTTAATTATTGTATTATTATAAAAGTGAAATACCACGGAAGCTGGAAATCTGAAACAAAAATAGAAAATGCTGGAAAAACTCAGCAGGTCTAACAGCATCAGCGGAGAATAAAAAAGAGTTAACGTTTTGAGTCCATATGGCTCTTCTGATTTTCTATAATTATTGTATTTTTGGCTGCGTGACCTTCCTGTGGGGGAAATGGCTACTATGTTTGCTATATTACAATGGTGACTACACTTCCAAAAGTACTTCATTGGATGTAATGTGCCTTGGGTGATCCTGAGGTTGTGAAAGGTGCTATAGAAATCCAAGTGTATTTACAACACATAGTAAAGGAATCCTTTTGTACAATTTTTTAAAAATGCAGCAAAGCTTGGCTATCATGCTGTTCAGCTTATATTGCTTCAAAAGCGTTAAACTAAAGTTAATTAACAGAATTTACAAAAGTTTACAGAACTACTGAAATTCTTCAAAGGGGCTATCAAGAAAGTGGTTGACAATATTGAAGACACCAAAAGTTGGACAAAGTGAAGAAAGGGATTAAGCAGTAGTTTGATTTAGAGATAGCTGTGAGTCAGCAGGTTGTGTATTCAAGACCCCTTCAGGGATTTTTTTTATTCTTTCACTGGACGTGGCCATCGTGGGCTAGGCCAGCATTTTTATTCCCTATCCCTACTTGCCTTGAGAAGGTGACAGTGAGCTGCCTTCTTGAACCACTGCAGTCCATTTGAGCAGACAATCTGAACAGACACCTCAGTGTGATCTTAAGTGAGTGCTGCATTGTTGGACAAGTTAGTAAACTGAGGCATCATCTGTCTGGAATGGATAGATATCAAAGATGCCATGGCATTATTTGAAGGAAAGCAGGGGAGTTCTATTGTCCTGACTAATATTTATCCCTCAGCTAACACCACCAAAACCAAACAGCACCCTTTGTGGCACCTTGCTGTGTGCAAATTGACTACCACATTTGCCTATGTAACAGTGACAATACTTCAAAAGAAATTAATTGACGATGAAACATTTTAAGACATCCTGGGACATGAAAAGCACAAAATAAGTGCAGGTATTTTTTCTTTTTAACTTAATCCTGAAACATTCTTAATGTACAGAATTTAATTATTTGTGAATAATTTAGATGATCAGAATTTGTGAGCTTTTCATACTCATGTGCAATAGCAATGGAACTGGATGCTGGCTTAAAAACTGGCTTAGGATTCCAGCTGGTTTCTTAATGTCATTGTTCCTGTTGTGGTCATAGGCTGGCTATATTTATTTTCTGGTTTCCATTGAGTATTTTCAAAAAGCTGTATTAATGTTAAGGTATCGAATATCACTAGCATGTTTTGATTTTGATGTACCATGAACCCTGACGGCAAAGTCTGAAGTAACATTTTCCATCAAAGGAGCTATTTTCACCAAACTTATAAAATTTCAGGCATAAGATTCAACCAACAATTTTTACCCGTCCAATTAAGTCTGTAGCTACTCTCTCCAAACTTCCACAAAGTTCCTGTTTGAAGTCAAATTTTTGGTTGAACAAAATGTCCTACCCATAGATTTCTGCACATAGTTGTGATCACTTGTGCAGCAAATATTCATCTATATTCTGCTACACTCTGAAAACTGTTGCTCCTTTTTATCTCCCAATGTTTGCCAACACACAAGTGTTGACCTACAGTCATTAGCTTGGCTGAGTTGGTAGTATTCTCACCTCTAAATCAGATGGCTCTCAGATTAACTGCCATTCCAGGGCTGGAGTGCATTATTTAGATTCATGCAAGGATCAAATGTTAAAGCAGGGCTCCATCAATCTATTATAGTGGCTCAAGTAAATTCAAGAGATCCTGCAGCCCTATGTGAAGAAAAGGGGAGAGTTCTCCCTCAAGAGAAAATTGTGCTTGGTAAAATATCCCCATCAAAATAAAAAAAATACATGGACCACTCATCTCATTTGCTGTTTGTATAACCTAGGTGTGTGTAAATTGGCTGCTGTATTGCTGTACATAACAATACAAGAACACAAGAAATAGGATCAGGAATAGAACATATGGCCAACTGAGCCTGCTCCGCCATTCAATATGATCATGGATGATCTTGGGCTTCAACTCCACTTTCTTGCCCACTCCCCATATCTCTTGATTCCCTGAGAGGCCAAAGATCAGTCTATCCCAGCCTGAAATGCATTCAGTGATAGAGCATCCACAACCTTCTGAAGTAGAGAATTCCAAAGATTCACAACCATTTGAGTGAAGTAATTTCTCCTCATCTCAGTCCTAAACGATCAGCCTCTTATCCTGAGGCTGAGTCCCCATGTTTTAGATTCCTCAACCAGTGGAAACAATCTCTCTGTGTCTACCCTCAAGCCTCTTCAGAACCTTGTACGTTTCAATGAGATCTCCTCTCATTTTTCTAATTCCAGAGAATATAAGCACAATTTACACAGCCTCTCTTCATAAGTCAACCCCAGTCAATGCATCATACTTCAGAAATAATTTATGGATGATGAAATGTATTTGCATGCCTTGACAGCGTAATATACAAATGCAAGTTCCTTCTTCTATGCAAAACTCTGTAAATTGTTTCGGGAACCCGGAGTAACTTGCCGGATATTCTTGACAAGAAAACCACATCTTCATTCTCTTAAAAAGCCTCAGAAGGTAATGGCAGATCTCCCAGGAAATGATTTTTGGGTAATTTGAAATTGAAAATACAGTTCTGATAAATAGCTGATATAATGGAGCTTATGATTGTTTAATACCTGTCTCTTTAAGGTCACTCTTCAAATATTCCCCAAGGATGCATGGACAAAGTGGTCAAATCCAAGCACTTGCAGCTGCTCCCAAATTCCGGAAGTCAATCTAAGGGCAGTTCTAATGGAATGCAATGATCCCAGCATGAAGTATTTGCCCTTCCTTCTCTTGAGTCTGATGTCTGGTGTGTGATGGACGTGGGTAATATGCAAGATTTGTGCATGTGCATTAAATAAGGCAGATATTTGGGACAGTCATTAGACAACAGCATTTTTAGAAGGTTTTATTACATATTTGATATTTACTCACTTTAGGAAGGATGTCAAGGCCCTGAAGAGGGTGCAGAGGCAATTTACTGGTGTGGTATCATGGAAGAAGGGCTTCAATTATGCGGAGGGATTAGAGAAGCTGGCATTGGTTCTCCTTGTAGCAGAGAAGGCAAATAGGAAATTTGATGGTGATGTTCTAGGGGCTTTTAGTTATAGGGGCTTTTGATAAAGTAGATAGAGAGAGACTGTTTGAGGGCTGAGAAGATTTGTTTAAACAATTGGAGAAAATTGTTATGATCCAGAACCCACTGTATAATTGGGTGATGGAAGTAGATCCAATAATAACTTTTAAAAGGGAGTGAGGTATATACTGAAAAAGAAAAACATCTGCAGGGCTATGAGGAAAGAGCAGGGGAAAGTGGAGCTAAATTAGTAAGCTCTTTCAAAGAGCCAGCACTGACATGATGGGCCAAATGGCCTTGTTCTGCACTGTACAATTATATAAAATGCCAAATTACTCTGTTTTGTACAGGTTTAATCATAACTAATCTATATATGGAAATTAAGATATATATTGCTGTTTAACCATTATGATTCACGCATGGGTCCAGGCAGCAACAGAAGGTGCCATCAAGATGGAAAGTGTTGGATTTTCTTTTTTGACTTTGATTTAAGCAGATATCCCCTCTACAGGCCTCACCAAACTCAATTCCATGAGAGGGTCTCTCACTTTGTTCCATCAAGGTTAGTTGAGTGAGCTTCAGCTGCGTAGATCCCATTCTCTAGAGCTTTGCTTCTAAATGCCTTCACCTCTCCACCTCTCTGCCCTTCTTTAAGATCCTCCTCTATAGGAAGCACAGGAGGAGGCCATTCGGTCTGTCATGCCAATGTTGGATCTTTGAAAGAGCAGGCATGCTCAATTCCACACTCCTTTTTTGCCTGTAACCCTGTAAGTTCCTCATACACTAACACCTGTCCAACTTTCTTTTAAAATTATTTATGAAATCAGCTTCCATCACCTTTTCAGGTAGACCATTCCAGATCTCAATAAATCAGTGAAAAAATGTCTCCTCCTCACTAAATAAAAACAAAAAAACTGCGGATGCTGGAAATCCAAAACAAAAACAGTATTACCTGGAAAAACTCAGCAGGTTTGGCAGCATCGGCGGAGAAGAAAAGAGTTGACATTTCGAGTCCTCATGACCCTTCGACAGAACTTGAGTGAATCCAAGAAAGGGGTGAAATATAAGCTGGTTTAAGGTGTGTGGGGTGGGGGGGTTGGTGGGGGGAGAGAAGTGGAGGGGGTTGGTGTGGTTGTAGGGACAAACAAGCAGTGATAGAAGCAGATCATCAAAAGATGTCACAGACAACAGAACAAAAGAACACATAGGTGTTAAAGTTGGTGATATTATCTAAACGAATGTGCTAATTAAGAATGGAAGGTAGGGCACTCAAGGTATAGCTCTAGTGGGGGTGGGGGGAGCATAAAAGATTAAAAAATATTTAAAAATAATGGAAATAGGTGGGAAAAGAAAAATCTATATAATTTATTGGAAAAAACAAAAGGAAGGGGGAAGAAACAGAAAGGAGGTGAGGATGGAGGAGGGAGCTCAAGACCTAAAGTAGTTGAATTCAATATTCAGTCCGGAAGGCTGTAAAGTGCCTAGTCGGAAGATGAGGTGCTGTTCCTCCAGTTTGCGTTGGGCTTCACTGGAACAATGCAGCAAGCCAAGGACAGACATGTGGGCAGGAGAGCAGGGTGGAGTGTTAAAATGGCAAGCGACAGGGAGGTTTGGGTCATTATTGCGGACAGACCACAGGTGTTCTGCAAAGCGGTCACCCAGTTTAAGTTTGGTCTCTCCAATGTAGAGGAGACCACATTGAGAGCAACGAATGCAGTAGACTAAGTTGGTGGAAATGCAAGTGAAATGCTGCTTCACTTGAAAGGAGTGTTTGGGCCCTTGGACGGTGAGGAGAGAGGAAGTGAAGGGGCAGGTGTTACATCTTTTGCGTGGGCATGGGGTGGTGCCATAGGAGGGGGTTGAGGAGTAGGGGGTGATGGAGGAGTGGACCAGGGTGTCCCAGAGGGAACGATCCCTACGGAATGCCTATTGGGGTGTGAAGGGAAGATGTGTTTGGTGGTGGCATCATGCTGGAGTTGGCGGAAATGGCGGAGGATGATCCTTTGAATGCGGAGGCTGGTGGGGTGATAAGTGAGGACAAGGGGGTCCCTATCATGTTTCTGGGAGGGAGGAGAAGGCATGAGGGCGGATGCCTCTCTAGATCTTTTGCCATTGATTTTGGATCTGTGGCCTCTGGGGGTTATTGACCAATTTGCCAGGGGCAATAGTTTTTTTTCTCCCTCTGCTCTATCAAAACCTCTCATTATCTTTAAACCTCCATTGGTGGTCTTCTGTCTTCCAGCTAAGGTGGAGATTGCCTTGGATGGCAGAGTGAGTGGGTAAATATGTTTTACAACTCACCTCTTCAACCAAGCTTTTGTTCATCTCCTCCTTAACTGCTCCTTCTTTGGCTCAGTATATGCTTTCACTGCTGACTGCCATTATCTGGGCTTATGTGAGGAAATAATCACAAGGGCAATTGAAGGTGTGGGAGTTGGGGGTACAGGGTGTGGGGAGGTGGGGATTGGGCATTACACTGAGTGTTATATCCCAGGAAGGAGTCAATACCTCAGCAGAGGAGGGGAAGGAAAGAAAACCCAGCAGAGAAAGAAAACTAAGAGGGAACAAAATTGCAAATAAAATGTTAAATTTAGTTATAAACTAGCTGCAGGTTCATCTTTTCCCAAAGTACACAATAGCACTAATATCATTTGAACAGAAAGAAAGACTTGCATTTACAGACTGGCCTTCATGACATCAGGACGCTCCAAGCCCCTTTACAGAGAACTAAGTACTTTTGAAGCATGATCTCTGTTGTAATGTATCACTTCTTTAGGATGGAAGAGAAGAGAGGCAGCATTTCTAATCCAACTGGGATCAGATGATTCCTTTAGTTGCTTTAGATAAAGCTTTATTTATATTTTCAGCCACTTTTAAACAATGAATAGAAGTGCAACTGGGCGTAATTTTCCATTTGATGTGCCAACATTGCTGCTATGCCCATTGGTAGAAAACAATTTTCAATTGTTGTCATTGTACAGGCAGTTTACATTGGTGATAAAATGGACTCAATTTTTGTCAATGCTGACAGAGGGGAATGGGCGAAAGAGGTATGTGGGGGAAGGTAAGTTCAGCCTGGTTTTCAATAGGACAGTTTGTCATTAAGTACAAAAGCAAAATATGGTGGATGCTGGAAATCTGAAATTAAAGCAGAAAATGCTGGAAATGCCCAACAGATCAGGCAGTATCTGTAAAGAGAGAGAAATAGACTTGTTATTTCAAGTCAATGACCTTTTATCAGAAATGTAATTTCCAGCACTTTCTCTTTTTATTGTTATTAAATGCACCCATCTTCCTAATTTTATTCTAAGGCAAACTTCAAAAAGCACGGGGGAGGTTGCACACTTTAAAGCTGATTATTTTTCCTACAATGTTGCTTCTTTCTCCCGGTTGTAAGGGAAGATTAGTGGATGTTGAGAGATGGGTGGAGGCCTGGGGTGGGTGGGCAGAGTGGGTGGGAAAATGACAACCAAAAGCCCCACAAACAGAGACAGAAATCTTGAAATTGACAATTTTGTTTTTTAATCATGATCGTGTAGCTTATCTTAAATGTGTTCAGTACTTCAAGACAGAAATGCACAAAATAGGCATCATGCATGGTGTCTGTTCCCTGGCTGCATTCATTTGCAGTTCATTTACGCAATGAAGGAAACATTGGATAATGATTCAAATATGGAAATGCAAAATATTTTTCAGTGTTGATTCATAATTAGCATTTATGCCATGAGGAAGTAATTATCTTGTGATTATTGAGCTTTGTACAATGTATGAGTTCTCTTCTACCTTCACTCGCCTCGAGACTTAAAAAGAGAAGAACTGTAAAGTATGTTCATCATATGACTGCATTTTATTTTGTTGGTGGGGTGTAAATTCCAACCAGTCAGTAAGCTTGTTTTATGTGGGTCTAGACCAAAGGCAGTTTCCTATAGCTACCGAGCAGGGCTATCAGCAGGCTCCCATCCTGTATTTCTGTCTCATAGCAGTAATGGTGTAATACTTGAGGGCTGAAGCGTTTTAGTGAATGAAACTCAAGACTGGGTCGCATGCAAAGAAAGGAATTTAGCAATTCAACCTTTCCTGTCACAAGATCCTAACAGCCAGCTCATAACTGAAGGAAAGACTATAGCTACAGCATTAAACCGCAGCCTCTGCAAAAGCATGACAGCACGATAGCAGATCCTCATATGCCCCTCTTTTAGAAAAAAAATCACATCATTTCCTATCCTACAAAAACTTCTGTGAAATATGAGAGACTAAATCTTTGATGGCAACAGAGACAGAGAAATTATCGTTCGTGTGGGTGTTGCCAGGACCTCTGATTGGTTGCCTCTCAGAGGCGCTCAGCCAATCAGTGGACTGAAAGGCTGACCATTCATGAAAAACAGCACCGCACTGTTGACTAAAAGATCCGGAAGCTGACTGTGGTACTTTATCACTTGCAAGCAGCCTTCCTCTTAAACTAAGAAAAACTGTGAGTCATGGTTATTGCCTTAATTTGCTAGACAAATAAGAAAGAAAGAGAGGAACAGTTTTGCAAGGCATTCAGAAAAAAAAAGCCCAACAGTAATTCAGTGCTGAATAAAGTTTCATGTTTTGAGGTCCGATGCCTTAACTCAGCCTGAATCAGTACTCTGCTACGATGAAGTCATTTTCCTGTTGATTGAAATCATCTGTTTGCAGTTCCTTGACAAATTAATTGAACTTTCCTGTGACTCAGAGCCCTCTGGCTTCTAAAAGGACTTTGTCTGCAGGTTGTCCTAGACGAACTCCCATTTAATGCTCAGAGCTCTGGAAGACTCTACGCAGTTTGAAGAAAGCATTTGTTCTGCTGATAGCATATTGCAGTCGGAACAATCTTGGATAAAAAGATCGGAGACGTGAACTAACACTGAATTTCTAAAAATGACAACCACCCCTCATCCTTTTCATTTATGCAACTGAGACCACAAGTTTCTTTCAAGGTGGTGTCTAGTATAAAGATTCTGGAAAAGACAATGTAAATTAAGTGTAATCTCAAACACACCCTATAGTTGGAACCTTTAAAACCGCAATTGCAGGTACACTGGTACAATGCAAATGGCATTTCACTGGATCGGGATCATATGCCTAGTGCACTATTACAGCAGAGTAAATAAATAGGCATTTAGTATGATTGCAAGAAGTTATTTAGCTACCGTAGCTCAACAGGGTTTTCTACTTTTCTGTTTGTCAGCACGATGGAGATCCCTAAATAGTTTAATTGTGCTTTCGATATATAGGAAATATGCATATTAGCAACAAGAAAGACCAGGGCTCGAAAGCAGCAACAGAAAACTACTCTCCCCTCGCTCAAATGATGTTCCAAACTAACGTCGATTACAGTCCTTGCCTTCGGCCCTAAGATCATCTATTTTTCTCCCTTGCCCCGTTATAAATATCCTGCAGAAAATGCTGAACAAGTTCTTTACTCAAAAGCTGCTGTTCTGAAAACAGGAAATACGATGTCACCATGTGTAGTCATGTAGCCTTACTCTGTTTTATGGTTGCAGGATTGCTGGTCTCAAAAAAAATGTGATCCTCAGGTCACTTAGAAAATTGAACTTACCCAACACCAGTTCATTTAGGAGTGGAACCATGGGTATTGAGGTGGCTGAAGAAGTCTTCACAGAGAGCAAATTCTCACATAGCATTTGATAAAGGCTGAAGAATTGTAGGGATGTTGCCAAGCTTAAATTCCTGTGATCTTTGTAATGTATTATGAGTGAAGATTCAACCATAAACCAAGAATGTAGGAAGCTGTTTTTTTTTGGGGGGGGGATAGAGGGAGTAAAATCACTACCTAATTGCATTTTTATTTATTAATTATCTCATTTTCATCTCTGGCACTTAAAATTATTTGTTCAATGAGGCTTTCTGTTAACTTGAACACGCCCTGGAAATCCTGCTGGTGACGGGTCCCCGAGTGTACGGATGCACTTTTTTTGACTAATGCACTTTCAAAAATGGAAGGATACTTAACAGGGACCTCCTGAGCCTGGAGCCCAGTGATGAGTCACAATCCATTTCTGTACATGGCCAACAGCAAACGAATGAGCTGGAGTTTTTTTGAGGCAGCTTCCTGCAGATAAGAGATAATATGGAAGGGGAAACCTGGCAAGTGGATGAGCGTGTGGCGATATATCATTTCCTTCACAACGCCTGCTTGCTAATTAACAATTCCAAGCATGTTTTAAACTGTATTTTGGGATTTCCTCACTGTAACAAACTTCCTCCGTGGATTATATATGCAGGTTGCTTTTTGTTTGTTAAATCCAGCTATTAACACAAATTTTAGCTCTTAAATCGGGCCCTCAAAAGGCTTCATTTAAGCATGGAGACTTGTATTTTCTATGGGGATTCTAACCCAGGCAGCGCCTTTTTACTTTATTAGAAAGCATTCTGCAAATAGTGAACCAACCTACTTGTGCCTTTTTCCCCCCCTCTCTCTCCCATCATGATTTGTCTCTATAGTTTGGCCCACTATGGAATTGGAAGCTAGTTGTTTTGATTATGTGGGAGGGAGGCAGAGGCTGCAGTGCAAAGCAGAAGCAGTCCACTCCCAAGCTCAAAGCCAAAACCAACACGGATTTTATCTGGTGCTCCAAGTGAAAACAAGGACACTGCAAATACTTCACTTCGCGTTTTTTTTAAAGGCACGTGTCAGACAGAGTGGACCCTTGAATGCAACGGACTCCAAACTTTCCTTCTTATTTTCAAACTTTCTTTTTGTAACCCAATACGAAATCAGTAAAGCCTGACATTTCAGATTTTGTACAAGGTTACATAAATAATGATGCACAGCTAAGAAACTAGTTTGCGGTTTATTTTAATGGAGCAGTTCTAATCTTTCAGCTGCAGCACTGACATTCCTTATGGCACTCAGCATTACATTGCACGGAATGCGTGGAAGCAGGTCATTCGGCCCTTCTGATCGGTGCTGGGTCTTTATGCTCGACAGGAGCTTCCTCCAATCCCTCTCCCTCTAATCCCATCGATATAACCGTCTATTCCTTTCTGCCTCACGTACTTATCTAACTTTCCCTTGCATGCATCTGAGATATGCGCCTGGACAGAAACAGGAATCCAGAATTATCGACCGAAAGATGCTGAGCCATGAAGGGAGACCTTAGGATGGGGTGACTGTAAACTAGGTTATGGGAGTGCAGAGGTTATGTTAATTGGCCAGTAACCCAGCAGCCTACACCAATGAGTTCAAATGCTACCTTGGCACTTTCAGAATTTGAATTTAGAAGAAAAACTGGCATCAGTAAAAGTGACCGTGGACAGGATTTTTAGGTTGGCGGGGGGGGGTGCGATTGGTGGGCACGATTTCATGCTGGCTGGCCAATTAACTGCCGGCCAGCCTGAAGCGCGTGCTGATATGATCAGCACTGCCTGGGGTTGGGGGTGGGAGGAGGGCGAGGGCTGAAGACAGCGAGGACATCGGGGAGCACTCACAGGGAGCTGAAGACTTCCAAAGTATCAAATAAAGATTTTTAAACCCAGCAAAAAAAAAGTCCACGCATCACATGCCTGAGCACAGACATGATAAAAATTCTGTGCATAGGTTTTTAATTAATAACAGAAACCTCATCCGGCCCTTGGGTGAGATTTCCTGAAAACTGCAAAGCCCACCTGGCCGAATTGCCTGCTCGCCAACTGTAATGTTGGACGGGCAGCGAAAAATCCCAGGTAATTGCGCCTATAATGGGCTTGATAGCCCTCTAAATCGTCCAAACTCAGAAGAACTCCCACCGACCAAAGTATCGCGCGAGGGTGCAATGAATTCGGGACGCTCTCCCGACATTATCATGCACTATTTTACTCTCGAGCAGGTCAGGCGGCAGCCTGCTCAGTGAAAAATTCTGGCCCATGAGCTGCCAAATTGCTATAATTTGACAATCAGGCCTTGAAAATGACTGAGCAAGCCACTTGGTTGTCTCAAACTGTTGCAAAACTATTGAAGGAGAAGATCCATGGGAAATGGATGCTGGCCTTGCCAGCGACAGGTCCCCCTCCCCAAGAAATAATTTTGGAAACAATGGATTTTGAGGAGGTTTTTAAATGGAGAGAGTAGAGCGCAGTGTCAGCAAGGCTTGAGGAGGTGACTGTGGAAAACAGGGTTTTTAATTGCACTGCAGTATGAACTTCATTTCTAGATCTGGTAAATGGCCTGTTTGACGAAGTACCGAAGAAGGGAGTTCCAGACCTGACCCTCAGCTGTCGACCTCGAGCTGAGGTGAGATCTGGTCTATTACTTCCAGTTCATCTGGCATTTTTTAATGAAATGTATCTAAAATCCTCTACCTGTTGAAATGTTAGTGAGACTTTCATTGGAAAGGAAAGGTAGATGGAGTACTAAACAGTGTACTAAAGCTGAACTTCAATCCCAGTGGATGTACGAGGGTATTCAGATGCTGGAACCTCATGGGCTTTCCTTTCTCTTGCATGGAAGCATTGAGGGTAATTGCAGCTTCCCTGCTGTTGCCCAATTGAAATAGGCAACTCTGCACAAATCAATGGACGAAAGAACTGCTTTTTATATAGTGCCTTTCACAACCTCAAGATGTCCCAAAGCACATTACAGTCAAAGAAGTACAACTGAAGGACAATCACTGTTGTAATCTTGGAATCTAAGATCCACATGGTCGCTGTGGCTCAGGACTAAATAATGTGGCACATTTTCTTATTGTGGGGGTGCTTTTTGCTGTCATTTTTAACAGACAGACAAAGTGTTTTTAAAACGTCTGGACATAGCATCAGTGAGAAGAGAAGCGTTTCTGTTGTTGCGATTGCATCCTCAATGTCCATGCTGTTTATTGCTGAGGATGAGCTAATCCAAGCCCTCGTGGCTTTACTGAAAGGAAGTTATCAACTTCTTGGTTTCAGTCTTCTTTCTGGAGCTTTGGTTTCTATATTAGTCCTTCACTGTGCTTTATTATTGGAGTTGCCAGAAAAACATAAAGAATTATATTGTTAACATACTCAGTTGGCGTATGCATAAGATAAGATTATTAAAGACCCTGGCTCTCCTAATATACTGCTGACAATGTTTTATTGTCCCAACAACCACGAGCATTCACATGTTCAAAGCTTTCATTGGATCTCACTTGATTGAATGAAGATCTGAAACCATCCCAATGTGATTTTTCAAGTGTTATCTTTTTACACTTCTGTTGCAATTTCTTAAAATTTACTATTCACAGACTTTAAAATTCTCATCCTTGTTTTCAAATGCCTCCAGGCACCACCCCCCCTCTCCCCCCCGCCCCACCACCCCCTCCCCGCCCTGTAACCTCATCAACTGCACAACCTTCTCAGTTCTCTGTGCTCCTCCAGTTATGCCCAATCCCGATTTTAATCACTCCACCATTGGTGGCCCTGCCTTTAGTCATCTAGGCCACAAGCTCTGGAATTCACTACCTAAACCTGTCCGCCTCTCTCCTTCAAACCTATCTTTTTTAAAAAATTATTCTGTCATAGGATATGGGCGTCATCAGTAAAGTCAGCATTTGTTGCCCATCTCTATCTGCCCTTGAACTGAGTGGTTTGCCAGGCCATTGCAGAGGGCAGTTATGAGTCAACCACAATGCTGGAGTCACATGTAGGCCAGAACAGGCAATTTCCCTTCCTAAAGGGCACTAGTGAACCAGATGGGTTTTTATGACAATCAGCAACAGTTTCATGGTCACTGTTACAAGCTTTTAATACCAGATTTTATTAACTGAATTTTAATTCCACCAGCTGCATGGTGGGATTGAACCCATACCCACAGAGCATTGGTCTGGGCCTCTGGATTGCTAGTCTGGTGACATTACCGCTACACTCCCATCTCTCTTTGGTCAAGTGCTTCTTATGTGACTTGGTCTCAAAGTTTGTGTGATAATGCTCCTGGGAAGCACCTTGGCTCATGTTGAAGGTGCTATATGAATGCAAGTTGTTGCTGTTGTTCATGATTTAAAGTGCCACACACCTGATTTGAAAACCAGTCTCTGCCTTGACACAATTATTGTGATCTGTTCCTGTTTTGACCTCCTGCTGAAGGTTGGCAGTGCCAGGGAACAGAAAGGTTTTGTTGATTAACAAAGGGGATCCTCGTGCTGGAGAGGATCGTCCTACAGAAGAAAATAAACACTGTGTCCATCTGCGCTGCAGCCATCACATCACTTAGCAGTTGAGAACAGCGGAAAATCAGTGCTGGAAGCCATGCTGGAGTTCATGACCTGGTTTCTCAATGATGGAGCTGAAGGAGGACACATGGAGGAAACCAATTCAATTGAAAGAAAGAGCCACAAAGAGAAGGAGGAAATGCAGTACCCTATCCTCGAACCGGATATAAAATAGGATCTCCCAGGTGAAAGTGCAGGGAACTGATTGCTTTAATTCACCGTGCTACTCTGACCCTTTAGCTGACCTGTGCCCCTTAACTGTGTATTCACCAGCAGCAAATTAGAATGCAGAATTCAGTCAGTCTGGGCTAGTGGCTGACAAGATGCGCCTGTGAGAAAGGAAGCAGCAGCCCCATGAAATCTGGACAATGGTTGTTTCTCAAGGACTGGCACGATGCAGATTTTGTCAGCCAAAGGGGATTAGACAGAATAGTGTCAACCTTGTCAGTGCATCTGAACCCAGTCTAACTAAAGACAGTGAAGGATGATGAGTATTATAGATAAAAAATGACATTTGATAATTTCAATGCTCCTTTCCCGGGTTTGAGTTCCAGAGGCACAGCAGGAGTGCCAAGTGATACCTTTGTCTCAGAGTGTTGGCATCTTTGTTTCCCTGCCAACTAAGTAACCGACTAACCAATGGTACCAAGCTGCTGCCAAGTGCTCAGAGACTCAAGCTCCCAAAAGTCATTGCCCAAGTGCATCACAAGGGCCCCCACATAAGTGATAATAGCCTCCCTTCAGCCTTGTTGAAGTACCTCATAATAATTGGAGACTTTGTAAAACCTTTTCAGAAAACCATAAAGGGTTGATCACTTGGATCGCAAAGGAATGTACTGTGGTGTGCATTTGGGATTAAAATCAATACCTTTATTATATTTACAACTCTGGTCTACAGTTTTGTCACCTTAAAAGAAACAAAATAAACTACATTTATATAGCCCCTTTCATTACCTCAAGTCATCCCAAATTGCCTTCCAGCCAATGAAGTTTAGTTACCATTGTAAGGTAGGAATCATGGTCGCCAATTTTCACCCAGGCAGCTCCTGTGCTCTTCTTTGAAATATTGCTGTGGGATCTTTACCTCTACCTGCGAAAGCAAGTGGAATGTCAGTTTACTTTCGCTTCTGAAATACAGATTTTAGTCAGCGTTGGTAGAATCCCATTGACACAGAAATTGGCTGAATGGGTTCAAAGGTTCTTCAGTACAGAATGTAGGAACTGGCGAACATGTGACAATTCTCTAAATGCTGAGGAGCATTTTCTGACTTCTCAGGTAAGGGCATTAAAGGATGTTAGCTGCTCCCTGTCTTCTCTAACAGCCTCGTGTTCTACTGACCCTCTGTCTGCAAGTCTCCGTTGCTTGCATCCAATTCTCCCTCAACTGACAATGCCACTGTTTGTTGTAGCTCCTCCAACTTCAATCTTTGTTGCATTGCCAGTTTGCAAGACTGGGGCAAAACCTCAATGACGAGACCTATTTTGTCTGAGCTACATCGTAGGGAGCCATGAGAATGATTAAGGAACCCGAATGAGAGTGATCAAGGAACCCAAACATTTGCTCCACAATGCCGGTGGTATGGTCTGTGATGTTCCTGATGCTCTCCTGGGCTCTCATTGTACCCCTTTTGCTTGGGCCTGTAGTTGCGTTTCATCAGCCAAATATGCAGAAGATATTTCCTCACCCTTAGCAATCATTACCTGAACTCCGTGGATGGGTGGAAAAGGGAGGGGGTGAATGACTGCATAATAAGGCACCATGATAAATATTGTGGATTTGATGAGGATAGGTGAGCAGGGAAAAGAAATACAGAAATAAACCCAAATCTCAGAATGGCCTTGGAAATTTATTATTCCAATGCTATTCCATCCTCTGTAAATTGAGCTCACCCCAAACTCTGCTGCTTTTACCCTGACTGGAACCAAATCCTGTTTATTCATCATTCCTATGCTCACTGAAGTACATTGGTTCTTGGTCCAACAATGCATGGATTTTAAAATTCGCATCCTTGTTTTCATATCCCTCCACTGTCTCGCCCTTACCTGTAACATCCTCCACAACTCCCTGAGAACTCTGCACTCCTCCAAAAGGAGCAACCGCGATCTTATTGAATGGCAGCAAAGCGCTGAATGGCCAAATCCTGTTCTTAGGTAAAAGCAAAAAACTGCGGATGCTGGAAATCCAAAACAAAAACAAAAATACCTGAAAAAACTCAGCAGCTCTGACAGCATCTGCGGAGAGGAACACAGTTAACGTTTCAAGTCAGTATGACTCTTCAACAGAACTGAGGAAAAATAGAAAAGAGGTGAAATATAAGCTGGTTTAAGCGGGGGTGGGGGAGGGTGGTGTGGGGACAGGTAGAGCTGGATAGAGGGCCAGTGATAGGTGGAGATAACCAAAGGATGTCACAGACAAAAGAACAAAGAGGTGTTGAAGGTGGTGATATTATCTAAAGAATGTGATAATAGGTGACATTTAGGGTAGAAAGCAGGATGAGCAAGGTACAGATAGCCCTAGTGGGGGTGGGATGGGGGAAGGGATCGGAATAGGCTAAAAAGTAGAGATAAAACAATGGATGGAAATACATTTAAAAATAATGGAAATAGGTGGGAAAAGAAAAATCTATTTAAATTATTGGAAAAAAGGGGGATCGGAAAGGAGGTGGGGATGGAGGAGAGAGTTCATGATCTAAAATTGTTGAACTCAATATTCAGTCTGTAAGGCTGTAAAGTGCCTAGTCGGAAGATGAGGTGCTGTTCCTCCAGTTTGCGTTGAGCTTCACTGGAACAATGCAGCAGGCCAAGGATGGACATGTGGGCATGAGAGCAGGGTGGAATGTTGAAATGGCAAGTGACAGGGAGGTCTGGGTCATGTTTGCAGACAGACCGAAGGTGTTCCACAAAGCGGTCACCCAGTCTGGGTTTTGTCTCTCCAATGTAGGGAAACCGCATTGGGAGCAGCGAATGCAATAGACTAAATTGAGGGAAGTGCAAGTGAAATGCTGCTTCACTTGAAAGGAGCGTTTGGGCACTTGGACAGTGAGGAGAGGGTAAGTAAAGGGGCAGGTGTTGCATCTTCTGCGGTTGAATGGGAAGGTGCTGTGGGAGAGGGTTGAGGTCTAAGGGTTGATGGAGGAGTGGACCAGGGTGTCCCAGAGGGAACAATCCCTGCGGAATGCCACCAGGGGAGTGAAGGGAAGATGTGTTTGGTGCTGACACCATGCTGGAGTTGGCGGAAATGGCAGAGGATGATCCTTTGAATGCGGAGGCTGATGGGTGATAAGTGAGGGCAAGGGGCATGGTTCTCACTGAGATGAGGGCGCAAGGATATGAAACTAAATCCTTTGCTGAGCACTGAACGTTCAGCATCGGAGAGGGGAAGGTCAGGGGGTATTGTGAATACATGGCCGGGGCTGGAATTGGAAGATGGGATGGGGACAGAGGGACAGGCAGGGGTGGAGGGTTCTGGATGGGCATTGGTGTCGATGATGAGAACCATGATATGGTTCCCCTTGTCCTCATTTATCACCCCACCAGCCTCCGCATTCAAAGGATCATCCTCCACCATTTAACCGAGGTTTTCCACCCACGGTGGTTGACAAGGCCCTCAACCGTGTCCGGCCCATCTCCCACGCATCCGCCCTCACACCTTCCTCTCCCTCCCAGAACCATGATAGGGTCCCCCTTGTCCTCACTTATCACCCCACCAGCCTCCGCATTCAAAGGATCATCCTCCACCATTTCCGCCAACTCCAGCATGGTGCCACCACCAAACACATCTTCCCTTCACCCCACCCCCCCACCGGCGGCATTCCGCAGGGATTGTTCCCTCTGGGACACCGTGGTCCAGTCCTCCATCACCCCCTACACCTCAACCCCCTCCCACGGTACCTTCCCATGCAACCGCAGAAGGTGCAACACCTGCCCCTTTACTTCCCCTCTCCTCACTGTCCAAGGGCCCAAATACTCCTTTCAAGTGAAGCAGCATTTCACTTTCACTTCCTTCAATTTAGTCTATTGCATTCGCTGCTCCCAATGCGATTTCCTCTACATTGGAGAGACCAAACGCAGACTGGGAGACCGCTTTGCGGAACACTTTCGGTCTGTCTGCAAGCATGAACCAGACCTCCCTGACGCTTGCCATTTCAACACTCCACCCTGCACTCATGGCCACATATCCATCCTTGGCCTGCTGCATTGTTCCAGTGAAGCTCAAAGCAAACTGGAGGAACAGCACCTCATCTTCCGACTAGGCACTTTACAGCCTTCTGGACTGAGTATTGAGTTCAATAATTTTAGATCATGAACTCTCTCCTCCATCCCCACCCCCTTTCCAATCCCCCTTTTTTCCAACAATTTAAATAGATTTTTCTTTTCCCACCTATTTCCAATATTTTTAAATGTATTTCCATCTATTGTTTTATCTCTGCCTTTTAGCCTATTTCGATCCCTTCCCCCCACCCCACCCCAACTAGGGCTCTCTGTACCTTGCTCATCCTGCTTTCTACCCTTAATTAGCACATTCCTCAGATAATATCACCACCTTCAACATCTCTTTTTCTTTTGCCTGTGACATCTTTTGGTTATCTCCACCTATCACTGGCCCTCTATCCAGCTCTACCTGTCCCACCCCCCTTAAACCAGCTTATACTTCACCTCTTTTCTATTTTTCCTTAGTTCTGTTGAAGAGTCATACGGACTCGAAACGTTAACTGTGTTCCTCTCCGCAGATGCTGTCAGAGCTGCTGAGTTTTTCCAGGTATTTTTGTTTTTGTCCTGTTCTTAGGTTCCAGGAGGTGCAGAACCAGTTGCAGGGCAATAGATCTTGGTGAAGTTGGAGACTCCGTCAAATCCTGAAGTGATAGAGGTTTATAATTCAGCCTGAGGAACTGAAAGGCTAGCATGACCAGTGGCTAGTTTCAGACTCAGCAGGGGAGCGAAGATTTAGTGGCATTAAAAATAATTATTTTTTGTATTTTTCTTTGAATGTTTTTGTTTACTAGTTATAAAAAAATATTTGATATGAGGATAAAAGACAATTTGATGATAGTCAAGATATTGGATAGGCACTGGAGAGTAATAAGCAATGCAGATCTATAAGGATAGAGCAAGAAAATGGGGCTGACTGGGTTGCTCGACAGAGAGCTGTCTTGGATTCAATGAGCTGAATGACCTCCTTCTGTGCCACAATGTTCCTTTGACTGTGGCCAATTGGTATAGGGAGAAAGTGCATTATGAGCGTGTACATGTTGGGTTACCAATGGCAGGAGTGTAGGAATGGGACGGTTGGAGGCAGCAGGTCATGTGATGAAAGCTCCAGGAATATGTCCAACCACAACTGCTAATCCAAACTGTAAGGCTTTTGTGAACCTGTGCCTCAGAATAGGTTGGTTCCCTGAGGAGGGGGAAGGGGAGGGGGCAGGAAAAACAGCAGCGGAAATAGACAAAGGAGAGATGCTTCGATTTTCTTTTCCAGAGGACACAAGGAAAAGGTAACCATAACAACAGATCTATCTACCCAGCTGTTGCAGCTGGAACCTGTGAATGAAGCCAAATTCATATCTGGTGAAAGACTAAAGGGAGAACAGCGAATCTGGCCGCCTCTATTCAAGAGCCTGAGAAAAAAGCAGGTCAGGGTTATTTATAGTGATTTTCTGGGCTCAGTGTGGGTGGTAGAGTTTGAGGGGCTGGAAGATTAGGCTGACAGACTACTGGAGAAAGTTAATTTAGTTGTGTCTAGGGCCTTCACAGCAGCTTTGTGCGAAAGGAAGAGAATTTAAGAATTTGCCATTCCACCCATGATAATACTGTGACCTTGAATATGGAACAAATATTCGGGAATGTTCTCAAAGTCAGTCAGTCGAACATTTTTCTTTATAATTTGTATTTTCCTCTCTCTCCCTTTCTCTCTTCCTCTCCTCTCTCTCACATTGCAGGGCAGCAGCAGAACCCTGCTAACTTGATCAGTGGCCAGCCTCATGCGTGAGGCCAAGGACCTGGTGCCTTTAATCTGGGAAGACATCTCAAGGCACTTCAAGGAGCAGAATCAGATAAAGATGGAGATGGTAGGCCAAAGAAGGAGGTGTTAGGAGTGGGGTAATCACAGCCCCTGACTATATTCTAACTGACCCAGGGGTATAAAACAGGCATCAGACATGAACAGGCCCAATCCCCGGTGGGCGGATTAGATTATAGTTGGATTTTTAGAGCTCAGTCAAAGAGGTGTGTTTTAATGAGGATAGAGCAGCAGAGGTATTCCCAGGGCACTGGGAACATTGAGCTGAAGGCATGGCCACCAATGGTGAGGCCCCAGACCTTGATGGTGGACTATTTGACCACAGGGAGCATTGTGGCGAAACTTGCTCCTGCTCTTGCTATAAGTTACTGCAGCTCATTTGATAGCAACCTCACCTTTGAGCCAGAAGGTTGTGGCTTTAACTTCCAATCCAGGAGATGAACACAAAAATCAAAAAGCTAACACCTCAGTACTGAGACAGTGCTTCACTGTCCAAGGTGCTTTCTTTCAGATGAGACACTAAATTGAGGCCACGTCTGCTCTCTCAGGTGAACTTAAAAAATCCAATGGCACTATTACAAAAAAAGGAGCAGGGGAGTAATCTCCAGTGTCCTGGGGTGATCTTTCTCTCTCAATCAATATGACAAAAACAGATTATCTTGCCATTATCACATTGATGTTGTGGGAGCCGGCTGTGCATAAACTGGCTGCTGTGTTTCCTACATTGCAACAATGACCACACTTCTAAAGGTACTTCAGTGGCTGAAAAGCACTTGGGAGGTCCTATGGTTGAGAAAGGTGCTGTACAAATACAAGTGTTTATTTTCTTGCATGTTCAATGTATATAAATTTTACCAGTAGGAACCAGCAACAAATCCCTGTCTGAGTTCCTGATCAACACCCCCACCCTCCCAACACCCCAGTGTTCCTCAGGATACTGAAGTCAGTCACAAAGCATCAATTATCACACTACCTAACACCAGTTAATTCGGAACAGAATTGGACCTTGCACTCTTTGATCCATTTGTCTAAATTCCACACTTAATGCTTACCTATTGAACCATTGGGGATGTCATTATAAGTTAACTTTTTGCAAGATAAACATATGTATTTTGTATGAAAAACTGAAGCCTGTAATCTAGGCTGACAGTCAAGTCCAATACTGAAGGAGCACTGCACTGTTGGGAGTTGCCATCTTTCAGATGAAATGTTAAATGTTAAAATGAGGAACCATCTGTCTATTCAGGTGGATGTCAAAGATTCTGTGGCTCTTCTTTGAAGAGTAGGGAGTTCTCTTGATTAACATTTCTCAATGTCAGCAAAAACAAAAACAGATTAACCGGTTTATGGGATCTTGCTGTGTGAAAACTGGTTACTGTGTTCACCTACCTAACCATAATGACTGCATTTTGTAACTAATTCATTGGCTCTGAAGTGCCTTGGGGTATCTTGATGACTTAAATGGTATTATAGAGTTATTTTTCTTCATGGCACACATCATATTTTAGGTGATATCCCTTACAGAGAAATTAAATAAAAAGGGTGGTAGCCAGTACGTTCTAGATTACTGCTTCATCATGCTACATGGTATAAAGAAATATGTTTGTGCAATCAATAGTGGCTCTTCATCAACTCTGTTTGTTATGGTTCATACAGGTTAAAGAAAACCTGGGAGTGATAACCTGTGGAGGAAGACTTCCTTTGTAGACCACACTGTTCCATTAAATGAAATAAATAAAAACAAAATAAAGGGGACAGTGCAATATGGACAAATTAATGTCTTCTTCTTGGAGATAACTAGAGAAATGTTATAAAAACAAAAAAACTGCGGATGCTGGAAATCCAAAACAAAAACAGAATTACCTGGAAAAACTCAGCAGGTCTGGCAGCATCGGCGGAGAAGAAAAGAGTTGACGTTTCGAGTCCTCATAGCTGGATACAAAACTCCCTCTCCGCAGACTGTAGAATGTGCCTCAATCCCACTGCACACTTTATTTTTCCATTTAAACTCATGAATTACATTATTAATTAGTTCCAATTTAGTAACAGTTTTATGTTGTTGGCCCATGCCCACTAGAAACCAGATTGAGAAGGTCCAAACTCGATTCCCATAGGAATTTTCCACCCACAGTAGGAGGAAGTTTTAATCCCATCAGACTGGAGTAAATTTGAACCCATGTCCCAGCTATAAATGGTTAGTATCTAACCCAAAGCACCAACCAGTTCACGTGCTGGAAATAGCAATCCTTCACCAAACTACACGTTCCACTTTCTTAATTGTTATTTCCACATTAATAAATAAACCACTCTGGAATTCAAACCATCTTATCCAATCATGAAACTCAAAGTCTGCTGATGAGTAAGAAAGCTTCATCTGGTATGATCCCATCAAAATAAAGAAAGACTCGCATTTATATAATGCTTTTCATGACCATCAGATGTCTCAAAGCCCTTTCAAGCCAATTAAGTACTTTTGAAGTGTGGCCACTGTTGTAGGAAAGACCACCGTCAATTTACTCACAATCAGTACTGTGATAATCAGCAGATAATCTGTTTTTGTGATGGTGCTTGAGGGATAAATATTGAACAGGACACCAGGGCTGACTCCCCTTCTCCTCTTCAAAACAATGCCATGGATCTTTTACAAGCAGACAAATAGACAGATGAGGCTGCAATATAATGTCTCATCCGAAAGGCAACACCTCCAACAGTGCAGTACTCCACTACACTGGTGTGACAGCCTTAACCGTGGTACTCAAGCCGTGGAGTGGGATTTGAACCCAGACCTTAGTGATTCATAGGTGAGAGTGCTACCAACTGACCTCAGTATGAGTAGCTTAGTCACATAGTTTCCTTCTTTCGATGCAAATGGCTGTGTCACTCACTTGTCACCAGTGACTTCATAAAGAATAATGAAATTTGTCTGAAACTGCAAGATGTTGCAAGCTAATATATGTGTAGTAAAAAGGGAGCACATTATCTACAACTGAGCTGCTGGGCTTAAAGCATTGGTCTTATTATTATTAACTCAGTGCATTCAAATGATGACATCAGAGAACGTGAGTTCAATTCACATTATGGCAGATTGAGAATTTGAAATCAGTTTTTAAAAATCAAGAAATCAAAACTGGTGTTAATGAAGCTGTCAGATTATCATAAAAACCCCACTGGTTCCCTAAAGTCCTTTAGGGCAAAAAATCAGCCATTCTTAGCGATATGTTCTATATCTATAAGGACCTCCAGCTTTACAACCATCAGAGGTGTCTGCACTTCTCCAATTCTGGCCTCTTGCACATTACCCGATTTTCATTTCTCCTTCATAGGCAGCTGTACATTCAACTGGCTAGGCCTTAAACTTTGGAATTCCCTCCTGAAACTTCTCCACCTTTTTCCCCTTCTTAGGGTCACTCATTAAAGCTTACATCTTTCACCAAGCATTTGGGTACCTCATATTTCTTTATGTTGTACTATGTTGCTGATAATGCCGTTTTATTATATCCATGGCACTATGTAAATGCAAGTTATTCTTGTTTTTTGTGACTTTAGTCCCACGCCAATGTGGCTGACTCTAAACTGCCCTCTTAAGTGGCATAGCAAGCCACACAGTTGTAACAGATAGGCTAACTTGGGATGGACAATAAATGCCAGCAATATCTAAACCCTGAGAGTGATATTTTTTAAAAATAACGGTCATTCTGCAGATGTGTACACAGATTGGGATTTGATTTGTTCACATGGAGTCTGGCAGAACAATTCAGCCATGAATGTGGGAGAGCAGTGGACTCAGATTGCTCCCCAAGACCCAAACAAAAATATAAAAGCAGCTTGTGCATGTCTCTCTATTTCCATTATGCACATATTATTTTTTCTTTCTATCTGTAATATATACATATACGCATCTGTGTAATCTATGGAATTAGTGCATTTACTAAAATCAAATGGTCACTGCCATTTTCAATGTTAAACAATAGTATAATCCAAAATTGGGCTTGAATACAATGGCAAATAAATAAAGTATTTAAAAATCATTGGAAAATCTCTTGCCAAATTTTTAATATTATCCCAGTGTGGGGTACAGCTCATTTCTTCATGTACAGAACTGTGCATTAACTTAATCAATAGCCTCAGTTCTAATTGGAGCAAACTCGTTTAGCATTCTGGAAGACAGGATCAGAAAAGACACATTAACCCCTCTTGCCCTTGCACCCAGCCTCTGCTTTCTAATGAACAAGCTTTTATGCCATGCCACTCATTAGTGACTACTGTCTTCAACATTGCTACATAAACAGGGATGTCAAACTGTCATCTCCGGTCTTCAGATTCAAGGGTGATGACAGTGTCTCTGTTCATTGAGGGTTATGATCACAGAATATAGGACAGTAACTGTTGATTATGAGGCAGTAATATATCGAGGACAAAGGGTGCTGAAGCTTGGCTAGTGTAATAGTCATTAATACAGATATTGTACGCACTATTGTTTGGAAATAGGTCAAAAGGTTAAACAATTATAAGAATATTTTGGACAAATTGCAGTCTGAATATGCTTTTTGAGATATGTTAAATGTATGAATATCACACCTTAAGGTGTGTCGAGAGATCATAGCAACTGTAAACTAAACAGCACATTGGTAGACGGCAGGCTTAGGCTTGTCCTGTCTCACACAGTGATTTCCAAAAATTAACCAAGCAACCAAGGTGAGGAACTGAGTGGAGGCCAGAAAGGAAAACAGAATGCATAGTCATCTCAAGTTGTTTCTGACTTTGGAGGTTGTTCATCTAATCCTTCAAGCAGGATGGCAACAAGACTATTAGGACAAATAGAGGGTATCTTAAAGGTATTCATAACATCCTGCTCAAGTGTGGCATAAATAGAAATCTAGAAAAACAAATCATACTATTTTTTACACTCTTAGGTACTCTCATGTTCAGGTGTCTACCATCACTCACTTGGAAGGTTGTGGCTTCACCTCCCATGCCAGAAATGTGAGCTTAAAATCTAGGCTGTCACTCCAGTGTAATACTGACAGTGAGTTTTTTTCATAGGATATGGGCATCACTGACAAGGCCAGCATTTGTTGTCCATCCTTAATCCTTGAACTGAGTGGCTTGCTAGGTCATTTCAGAGGGTAGTCTAAGAATCAACCACATTGCTGTGGGTCTGGGGTCACAGATAGAGCAGACCAGGTAAAGATGGCAGATTTCACTCCATTAGTGAAACAGATGGGTTTTTAAACAACAATCAATGATAGTTATCATGGTCACTATTACTGAGGCTAGCTTCACATTCCAGATGTATTATTTGAATTTAAATTCCACCACTCCATGGTGGGATTTGAACCTATGTTCCCACAGCATTAGCCTGGACTTCTGGATTACTAGTCCAGTGACATTATTACTATGCCACCATCTCCCCTGGGTGACATGATGGACATTAAAGATCTTATGGCACACTTTCGAAGAAGAGCTAGGGCATTCTCCCCAGTATCCTGATGAACATATACCTCTCAACCAACATCACTGAGATGGATCATCTAACCATTGTCACATTGCTGTTTCTGAGAGCTTGCTGCGTCTACATTGGCAGCCGTATTTCCTACATTATAACAGTGGCCACACTTCAAAAATACTTAATTGGCTGTAAACCACTTTGGGAGATACTGTAATCCCAAAAGATGCTATATAAACGCGATTTTTTTGTCTTTTTTTTAATAAAAATTGTACTTCGGATTTTACTGTTATTATTTGAAATTGGCTGAGATCATTCAATGTTTGTTGATTATCAGAGAGCCACCGAAACATAATTTGTGAAGTCAAAAGTCAGTTGCAAGTAAGCATGAATAAAATGCTACTTCTTGAACTTCTGCCCATTAGTCTGTTACTGTGAATAAGTCATACCCACCCCAATTACAACAGGCAGCACATAACTGATTCTCTGCAATATTCCAAGCATTGAATATGGATGCACACATCACTCACTCACCCAGTGTCACTTCTTAATGCAACATAGGCCATGCTACTTCCAAAATGCAACATCGGTGATAAACATAAATAACTTGTTCAGTACTTTCCCACAGTAAAGTTGGATTTTTAAAAATCTCTTATCAGAGCACTAAGCACTGATTCCACTGGCTTATTATGGTTGCTCCACGTCTTACAGCTTTTTATGGTTCTGTCATTTCAGCAGTGCTGTAGGGCACACTGAGGTTTCCAGCATTAATGTTTTAATGAAAGTATGTGCAGTGATTATAAAATTATTCTAATTTATCATTTCCTCTGTATGCTTATATCATAATTTTAAAAAATGCTGGCAGCAGAGTTAGTAAAAAATAAATTCTGTTGTTTATGTTACATTTCTGGGACAATTTCCAAGCATCTGCAAGTTTATTTAAAGACTTGTTTTGCTGGTTCTTAGGAAAGGATAGTTAAAGCCTCATGTCCACAGATCAGTTGCTGCTACATATTCCAACATGCATATTTAGGACTCTGAGTGAAATTGGAATTAATTGATTCGGCTGCATCTATTTATGGAGAGGTTATACCTCAAGCTTGGGGTCAATATGGATTTCCCTTAAAAACTGGAACAGGCTGGGTCAATACATAGTCGGCTTGTGTGACTTTGCTGCAGTTCATTAGGCTACAGGAAATGCAAGGTATTTCTGTGAGAAGCATCTCAGCTGGTCTGCCCCAGCAATCTCAGCTCATGAACAGCAGCAGAGGCCTCAAATCTTTTATTTTTTTGAGGGGGGGGTGCAGGGGTAATGAGAGGTTGGGAGGTTGAAGGCAGACCATTGATATTGAATTCCTTCAGCACTAAGGAATTAAGAAGGGTGGACTGTTCAAAGTACACTAAACCGTGGGTTAGAATAAGATAAGAGCACAATGAGCCAATAAACACGTTGCTGACTTTTAGTTTCATCTTCCTTTTATTAACATTCGTAAATGAGTTCCAGCAAAACCACATAGCACTGTACAGCCCTTTGGCTGAAAAAGGGAACCATTCTGTTGCATTTTCAGCACTATCTGCAGTACAAAGCCACATTTTCTGGCCTTTGATTATGCTAAAGGAAAATCCACTTTTGCTCGTGCATTCCTTGGTGTTTTACTGATTTCCTCTTAACTGTGCATTGTACGAACATTCCCTAAACATAAGGTCGTGGCATGAGGGTTTGGGTTATAAAGCTGCTGTAATGTTTTTGAATGTCATTCACTGGACCCCCACTGAGGAGATGGGAGCAGTCTTCCAATCTTTGTGTTGAGCAACAAAGCTACTCCACAGCATCTTCCTCCCACCCAACCTAATAAGAGAACTGAAATGTAGTCCATTTACATCCACCAGCTTTGGACACCTAGGTAATTGCACTGAACCAAGTCACTCCAATGAATAATTCAATCACATTCAATCATATTTGAGAGATGGGGGCTCTCTGAATGAATGCTGCCTCTTCAGGTCTAGCCTCTCTACTCGGCAACTTGGTAGCTATCCTACAACTGCTAGTCAGCAAGGGAAGAACAATAACTCCTTTACCATTATCACTAAGTGACTCAATGGGTCTACCCCCAGGGTAGCCCTCAGTAACCTTGAGGTCATCCAGTACTCTGCTTGCTGTGTCCAAGCTTGCACCAAGTCCTTGTCACCCTGTGCTCTCTGACCTCCAATGGCTCCTGGTTAAGCAATGCTTCATATTTAAAATTCTCATCCTTGTTTTCAAACCTGTCCATGGCTTCAGCCCTCTTTATGTAATCTCCTGCAACCCCTGCACTCTTCTACTTCTGGTCTCTTGAGCATTCCAGATTTTAAACTCTCCACCATTAGTGGTGACACCCTCAGCTGCTGAGGTGCTGAACTCTAGAATTCCGTTCCTAAAGCTCTCCACCTCCACCACCCTTTAACCCTTTCAGGTGCTCCTTAAAGTCTATCTTTTTGACCAAGCTTTTGGTCGTCTGCCCTCGTATCTCCTTACGAGACTTGGTGACATATTGGGCAGAAGCTTCCGGTCAGCGTGCGGGGTTGGGCCTGACACGCCAATGCGTAAAATGATGCGTGATGGTGTCAGGCTTGTGTCCTGGAGTCTTTGTGTGCCACCGCGATATTTCATTCGGCATGTGCATGCCACAGTCCGCTGCACGCCTGCCGAAACTTCAATGGCCGATTAAAGCCATTACGAAAGTAATTAAAGTCATTTAGAATGCTGGTGAAAAGCCAAAGCAACCTTCCTGTTTTTCAGGAAACCTCATCCACGGGCAGGATGAGGTTTCCTGAAGCCTTTATAAAATCGATAAATTAATTTTCCCATCTTTATGAACATGCCCAACTCATGTGCCACTGTCACATGAGGGGACATGTTTGAATACATTTTTAAATCCATCCTTTATTAATTTTCGTAACCATTCAATGTCCCTGAGGCAGCTCCATGCCTCAGGGAGATTGCTGCGCTCTTTTGCACGCATGCTTGAAAGAGCGCGGGCCCTGACTCTCCCTCCTCCCCCCGCCCGCATAGGTAGTGCTGAGTGCTACTGGTTGTGCACTACGCTGGGCGGGCCTTAATTGGCCTGCCGGTGTAAAGTGGTGGTGTACAGCCAATTGTGGGCGGCAATCAGCTCCGCACCTGCCCCTGCCTGCTCCTGTCCCAGCCCACCCTCCATAGGAAAAAATCCAGGCCATTGTGTTTTATAATGCCCCTGTGAAGTGCATTGGGACATTTTATTACATTAAATGCACAATATAAATGCAAATTGTTGTTGCACATGGCTGCTAACTGAAGTCAGTTGGAGGTGGGGGTTGGGGGGGGGGTGGGTGGGTGGTGGTCAGGTCATTAACCGGCTCTTGAAGGTGGGCCCTTAATTTGAATATTTTAATGATGTGCCTCAGATTATATATCTATTTCAGATTGAACGCTGGCCCACTGGATTTCCCAAGCCTGGGAAACCAGGCAGTTGAAAGGCGGCAAGAATGGCTGGATTCAGCAGGTAAATATCTTTTCCGGCAGTGCTTGTGGGCCAGGAGGAGGAGCAGTGCTTCCCCCACTCCACCTACCTTCCAAGCAAATCTGATGATCGGAATACTCAGGCCCCGATCAATCTATCCCACTTTCCCTCTCCTTCACTCAAGTCCTTCTAATCCCTGATTTCTCCTGGCCAAACCCCCCACCCCCAGATGTTTTCTCATCGACACAATCTTTTCCCTTCTCTTCTCTACTCTGCACTGTGACCTGGTGCCAGAGGCCTACCCTCTTGACAGCCAGCCAGCCAGCTAGCCTCTCAAGCTGTTGAAAAATATTAATCAGGTCCTGCCCTTAAATATTGTAAGACTTCCAGGAACCAATAATTAAGGGTTTTCCAGTTGCTAAGCTTCGCCCCACCCCACCTCTGCTCCCTTGCTGGGGCCAATGTACTTATGTCCACTGGATAATGGAGAAAGAATTACCCAACAAGCTCACAAAGTGGTCCTACGACCAGCACAGGACCCTTATTTAGGTATTATAACATCTCTGAACATCTCTGATCGCATCTAGCCTGTAGGTGCCAATCCAATATGGCATATGTTACACTATGTCACTGCCAGATTGGAGTTTTATGTGCCCATTTCACAGCTAGCAATGGATATGATCCAATTTATAAACCTCAAAATTCTAAAGTAAACAGCCAGCTAGTAAATTTTAGTTCATCATGAACTTTGAGAAACCCCAACACACCTCGCTTCAATGGACAACTAAGGAATTAAGAGAGGGAAAAAATAAAGCTGTATTTATATAGTGCCTTTCATGCCCTCTGGAGATCTCAAATTTACTTTTGAAAGGCAGTTAATGTTGTAATGTAGGCAAATTGAGGTGGCAATTTGGATTCAGCAAAGTAACACAAATTACAATGAGATAACTTACTTTTAAATTGGTTTTACTGATATTGGCTGAGCGATGAATTTTGGCCTGGACAATTCTGTTTCTCTTCCTCAATAGTCTGATGATGACCACAAAATATTTGCTGATTGTTGTAAAAACATATTTGGTTCACTAATGTCCTTTAGGCCACCATTACCTGGTCTGGCCTACATGTGACTCCAGACCCACAGCAATGTGGCTGACTCTTAAATGCCCTCTGAACAAGGGCAATTTGGGATGGGCAATAAATGCTGGTCTAGCCAGTGATACCCATATCCCATGAACAAATTTTTAAAAAGCATCATATGGAATTGCCTACATCCTTCAGAGAGGGCAGGCAAGGCTTTGGTTTAACTTTTCATCCTAGACACACTCTCAGGGGAGAGACTGTCAGCGAGATTATGTGCTCAAGTCTCTGGAATGGGCCTTGAACCCACAGCCTATTGACTCAGAGGCAAACATGCTACAATTGAACCAAGGCTGACCTCAACTCTAAACCTCATCCCCTACAGCTGAGAAAACCTGAGGTGCAAGAGCAAATTGAGACAGATTACACCATTCAAATGTTAGGATTCTGAATCATCTGTCCCAATAATGCAATATGTTAATGTACTCTTGAAAGTGATGAGTGTTTAAAGAGCAAACAACCCAAACTTTCTCTGAATATGAACTGGACAGAAATTTTAATTACTCAACTGGAAATTATATCTCTGCAGCATTGATGTCATTATCATCAATCCTTTTGAGTGTGAATATTGATACATGGGACTATTCTGGTGAAAGGCCCTTAGAATCTTGGCATAGGTCCTTGGACTAACAGGAAAAGAAGAGTCAGATCTGGGAGCACTGGGGAGAGAGGTCCCAAAGTCTGGAAGTAGTGGCGGTAGAAATATTAGAAATGGAGTATGGAGATTTGTGAGTGCTGAAGGGACTACTGGGGCCTGGGAGTATGGGGTCCAGGTTCTTGGGAATGAAGTCCTGGGGTATAACTAGACTGGAGCCACAGTGTTGGAACATTGGTTTGGGCCAAGTGTAGCAAAGTTAGGAGTTCCTGGGACCCAGCATTATTTGGAGGATCAAGGTCAAGCAGCCTTTTAGGAAAGGAGACTGGGAAAATGTTTCAAACTGCCCCTAGCTCCTTACAAGTCATCAGGCTCCAATACCTCCCTAAACTACTGCACCCCCCACTACCCCCCCCACCCCGGAGTCCTGTCTGTCTCCTTCAGCTCCCATCCGTCCATATCCAGCCTCTCTTGTGCCATCTGAAACTCCTATGATCACATTCCCCATCACTGGCCAATTCTGTCATTGTGCCTTAAAGTTACTATTGCATGATTATTGAGTTTGGCAATTCATTCAGAATTTTAAAGGCATTAATGTTCATAAAGGGACAAAATATTACTTCCATAACATGCTGAAAAGTAAATGAGTTTATGTAGTTTTTTTGATTTTTTAAAGCCCCCAATGCTTCAGAAGAAGAGAAAAGAATAAAACAGAATATGCAGTCACTTGACAGGGAAGAAACCTATTCTCTCAAAAAAACGTTCTTTATTCACAGCTAGAAAAGAAAACAGCAAAATTTAATTGCTGGTAATCACAATGTGTTGATCGCAGGGTCTTGACTGATCCAGTGCTTTGTGACAGAAAGAAGATTAAATGAATCTTTGAACATTCAGTCTCCAGGTTAAAAATCTTATGGAGAAAGCAGAGAAACCCTCAAAGTCAAGGACACCCTCATTAACTCATGCCGATAGGTTGTGTGCTGGGATAACCTACAACTGAAATCTGGAGCATGAATGGATGAGGATGGAGGTCCTGTGTAGTTTTTCTCAGGTAAATGTTTCCAGACTAAGTCTGGGCTTTTGAAAGAAGAGAAACAGGGAGAAATATGTAGCAATAGTACTCCCTTCTTGATCTGCAGCAGATACTTGTAACTTTTGAATGTGTCGTCATTTGCCTTTCCAAACAATTTGATGTGAACTATGAAGTACGTGGTGAGACAAGGTTAGAAATGAATCACTATGATGCTTTATTCCATTGCAATTGTACATACAGAGCAACAGTTATGATTAGGCTCACATAACTCAATGCGATTTGTCTGTTTAATGAAGCAAAAATAACGGAATTTGATGTTTCACCACATCAGTCAATCATCGGGATTGACTGAGGCAAAATACAGGAAAATCTCTGTTACCCAATGCGCGCTGGGAATGGGAGATGCTGGTCAGCCAAATATGCTGGTCAGCTGAGATGTAAGGTAAGTTCCACATCTTCCTCCAATGAGAAAGGGCCAGGATGATCACGTATGTGTTGAGGTCACGAGAGGTGCAGGAGCACACAAATCGAGTGAGAGGTGCTGAGGGGAGATGGTACTGCAGAGCAGTGGGTGGCTGAGACCTCAAGGATAGGCCACCGATAACTATTACCGGTGAGTGTGACATCTCCAATCATTCTTGGCCTTTTGGCTAAGATCAATTGTAGTCGTGAAGCGATGGCTATAACCAGTCGAGCCCCAAACCATGGGGTATGTAATACCGTTAGGGTGGTGGTGAAGGACAGCGAAGGATGAGCACCCATGCATCGTGCCTTCTTCATGAAGTGGATCCTGTTGAAGTCGTGTGGATTTGAAGCTGTGGAGATCTACTGTCTGCAAAATTTCCCCAGCGCTGGATATTTCGACGTGACTTTCAGGAGTGTGGCTGCTTGTGTCAAGTTCCTGAAAGTGTTCGAGGGGAAGAGAGACCAGCCGGAGATGAAGATCCTGACGGTGGAGTCGCTCTTTGCTCTGCCATTGCAACAGGATCATATGGTGACTGTGCATCTCTACAACTCCCACGTCCCTGTCGCCAATGTGCTCACCTTCCTAGCCAGGTATGTCGATAAGGCTGGGAACTGCACTGAGTTAAAGATGCCTTCAGGATTTGGACAAACAAACGCCAGGTCAAGGTTACGCTCAAGGCTGATGGTAAGGAAGCAATCCTCAACCCTCCTTCCAGCTTCACTATCGGGGGAAGCCATGGCTATCTTTTCTAAGCTGGGCAGCCCAAACTTTGTTGCTCGTGTGGCAAGTCTGGTTATGTGGCGGCCAACTGCAGTGCTGCCCTCTGCAAGAACTGCAAACAGGAAGGGCACCAGACAAAGGACTGCAAACGGATTAAGTGCTGCAACCTTTGTGGCGAGGCAGGCCACCTCTACAGGACCTGCCCCAAATGCTGCCTCACTTATGCACAGGTAGCCAAAGCCAACAAGAGGGAAACAGATGAAATGCTTCGTGTCACTACTACCAAGGACACCTACAACCCTCCAACCACCAAGGCCCCCAGTGAGAACAATAGGACAAAGGAGGACATGGAGAGAGACAAGGTGGAGGAAAAGATTGAGGCAGCAGACAGCCAATCAACTGCACTGCCCCCTGAACCTCCCACTCCTCAGGAGAGCAAATCAATATAGGAGGAAGCAGCGGAAAATCATTAGGGGGAGTGGCAGCTGGTAAAGAGACCCAAAAGGAAGAATGGGCTAAGAAGGGACCAAGCCACTTCCCAGACAAGTGGCAAGAGGCAATGACACGGATGAAAAGGGCAGCTGCTCTTCTGAAGAAGAAGGGCAAGGGCGGCACCTACAGAAGAAGTGGCAAAGCTCTAGGGAGTTGGAGGATGAGACACCCGAGCTCCAGAGCATTGGAAGCAATGAGGAGACCAGCGCACCCCAACTTTGGCCACAACCCGAAGAGGCCAGTGCACCCTAGCCCCAGGAATCTGGGAGCAGTGAAGCGCTCAGCCCATCCCAGCTCCGGGAAGCCAGGAGCAGCAACGCCTCAGAGGGGGAGAGGATCGGAAAGACTTCTCCAACAGAGAATAATTCAAATCTCATTCCTTGCACAAACCCCCAGATGCCACCGGAGCTGAACATCTCCAAAGGGGTGATTGAGGACAATTTCCTCAGCCCATCCAAAGTGAGACAATTTGTGAACACTATGGCTATGCAGGAGCAGACCAAAGGTCTGGAACTCTCAAAGACAACAGGTTTGGTAAGTGACTAAGTGCTTTAAAATGGGTGTAAAGATTGTATCCATAAATGTGCGTAGCATTAAATCTACTACGCGATGTGTTGCGACCTTGAACTACCTTGCCATGGTCAAAGGTGACCTGCTGTTTCTGCAGGAGTGTACGATTCCGCACCTCAGCTCCTACAGGCAATGGTAGGGGAGGGAACTTCACCGTCTCCGATGTACAAGAATCCTCCACTCCGGTTAATTAACGTGTACGCCCCAGCACAAAAGGGCGAGCGGCTGGCGGTCTTTCAGCAGCTCCCCCTGCTGCTGGCGACTTCCAGGCCGGTCATTCTGCGCGGTGACTTCAACTGCATCATCGATGCGGCTGGACGATCCGGCAGGGCTGACAGCAGATTGGACGCTACATCCAGATCCCTGATGGAAACAGTTAAGGATGCCAAGCTGCACGACGTCTTCAGCAACCCTGCAGATGGACCGCAGCATAGATACACCTGGTCGCGGCCAGATGGGTCCATCCGTTCCAGGGTAGACTTCCTGTTTGTGTCCTGTACATTCGCAGTCAGATCCACCGACATCAAGCTGGTGTTCTTCTCTGACTACTGCCTCCTACTGGCTGACTGTCACTTAGAGGAAGACCAGAGGTTTGGCAGGAGGGTATGGAAGCTGAACGTGCAACTGCTGACCCCAGAGAACACTGAGGAGCTCAAGAGGGATTGCAAAGGTTGGAGAACCCCTCCTTGAGGCACTGACACACTGGTGGGAAACAATCAAGGAAAACATCAAGAGGTTTTTCATCCTCAAAGGCACCCAGAAAGGTAGAAAGCAACAGAGGGAACTGTCCTGACTCCAGTAAAACTTGCAGAATCTGCTCCGGCTGCAGTTGATGGGGGTCGATGTCAAGGAGGAACTCCAAGAGGTGAAGAGCCAGCAAGCCTCGCTCTTTGCCTTGGAGGCCTCCAAGATCATCTTCCGGTCCAGAGTCTGCTCCGTGGAGCAGGATGAGACGTGCTCACATTTCTTCTTCCAAAAGGTACGCAGAGAGAGCTCTGTGATCAGCAGCCTGAAGGAAGAAGACGGTTCAGTAACGTCATCACAGTCCGACATTTTGAGGATCAGCAAATCCTTTTATGCCAGATTGTATGATGTGAAGCCCACAGACAGCACGGCCTCCCAGTCCTTCCTGTCCTCTAACACAGAGGTCGTAGATGACAGTACATGGGAGAGTCTGGACAGACCGCTAACTCCTGAAGAACTGACTAAGGCTCTTGAGTCCTTCGAGAAGAGTAAAACTCCTGGAAGTGACAGCTTGCGGGCTGAGTTGTATTTGACCCTGTGGGACTGGATCGGTCCAGACCTGCTAGAAGTGTATGAGAGTATGCTTCCGGCCGGCAGCATGTCAGAATCCATGAGGAAAGGCATTATCACCCTCATCTACAAGCACAAGGGGGAAAGGGAGGAAATTAGAAATTGGCGACCCATTTCACTATTGAACATGGACTATAAGATTCTGTCCAAGGTCATCGCCAATTGGGTCAAGTCCACTCTGGAATTGCTGATCCACCCTGACCGGACCTGCACTGTGCCGGCCAGGAAGATCTCTGACAGCCTTCTGCTATTCAGGGATGCGATTGCCTATGTGCAGGACACGGGTGTGGACACCTGCCTCATCAGCCTGGATCAGGAGAAGGCCCTTGATAGAATATCGCACACCTGCATGGTGGATGTGCTCTCCAAAATGGGGTTTGGGGAGGGAATTCGCAATTGGATCCAACTGCTCTCCACTAACATCAGTAGTGCAGTCTCAATCAATGGGTGAGAATCAGATAGCTTTCCAATTAAATCTGGTGTCAGGCAGGGCTGCCCTCTCTCCCCTGTCCTGTTTGCGTGTTGCACAGAACCCTTTGCTGAGTCCATCAGGAAGGATCCGGGCATGACAGGAGTGACGATCCCAGGCAGTGGAGGCACTCAGGTCAAAACCTCCCTGTACATGGACGATGTCGCCGTCTTCTGCTCGGATCCGCTGTCGGTGCGCAGACTGATCCACATCTGCGACCAGTTCGAACTGGCATCGGGAGCCAAGGTAAATCGTGGGAAGAGTGAGGCCATTTTCTTTGGGAACTGGGCTGACCGATCCTTTGTCCCCTTCACTGTCAGGGCTGACGGCCTGAAGGTGCTGGGGATATGGTCTGGAGGGATTGGGGCATGCGTTAGAAACTGGAAGGAGCGGGTGTCCATGGTGCAAAGAAAACTGGGCATGTGGGAGTGACACTCACTCTCCATTGCGGAGAGTCACATGGTCATCAGGTGTGAGGTGCTGTACGTGGCGCAGGTCTGGCCCATTCCAGACTCCTGCACGATGGCGATCATCCGAGCCATCTTTCGCTTTATCTGGAGGTCGAAAATAGATCGTGTCCTCAGGGACGCGATGTTCAAGCCTCTAAATAAGGGGGAAAAACGTGCCCAACATCACCCTCATACTGATGGCCACCTTTGTGTGCAGCTGCATCAAGCTGTGTGTAGACCCTCGGTACGCAAACACCAAGTGTCACTATGTGCTGAGGTTCTACCTAGCCACGCTGCCGTGGAACGCTCCAAGTAGTTGGACCGTGCCGTACCACCTGTCCCTTGTGGAAAAATTTATGCAGAGAAACACCTTTAACCACAAGTCCACCAGGCAGTGGTTGGCACATAACGTCTTAGAGGCCCTGAGGGAAAAGGAGAGGGTGGATCCTGTGGGATGATTCCCTGAGCAGACTGTCAAAGTCATTTGGCAGAATGCCTCATCGCCAGAGCTTTCCATCAAGCACCAAGACTTAGCTTGGCTGGTGGTGAGAAAGGCCCTCCCTGTCAGATCTTTCCAGCACGCCAGGAGTCTCACACCCTCTGCACGTTGCCCTCGAGGTGGCTGTGGTGGGGATGAGACTGTTGTTCACCTCTTTGTGGAATGTGTCTTTGCAAAGAAGGTCTGGAGAGAGATGCATTGGTTTTTGTCGAGGTTCATCCTGAGCAGTGCTGTGCCACAGGACTCTGTGCATTACAGGCTGTTCCCAGGGACACACACTGAGACAAACATCAACTGCTGCTGGAGGATTACCAACTCGGTGAAAGATGCTCTTTGGTCTGCCCGATACTTGTTGGTCTTCCAGTGCAATGAGTTATCCCCGACCGAGTGTTGCAGTCTGTCACATTCCAAGGTCCAAGACTACGTGCTGAGGGACGCACTAAAGCTTGGGGCAGCCGCCACAAAGGCGCAATGGGGAAAGGTCGCTGTCTAAGACCTTTCTGCCATAGTGCACCGAGGGGCTGGGAACTGTTGAGAGCACCTCAGGCTGTACAGCTCACAATGAATGTATGCATTGAATACTAATTGTATTATAATTGTATTGAAGCACCTCAGAGTGCAACATGATGTATGCTGATAACTCCAATACCATTGTCTGATTGTCTGTAATCTTCTTATCATGTCCACGCACAGTCTATACATGGCCCAGCCAGAACTGGACACATTTTTCCGCCTTGTTGTTGAATTCGACAAGATCTGCAACAGTGCAGGGTTCCTCTAGCGATAGACATTGCAGGAGATGTTGCATAGTCTGTGGCTCAGTTCCACATTCACAAGTTGTCGGGCAGGTTGTGTATCCCCATTTGCTTAGTGACACCTTTGAACAAACTACACCAGTCCTAAGTCTGCTAAAGCACTTAATCTTGTCTGCATTGACCATATTGAAATGATTGTAATATTCATTGATTGTATTGATACACCTTGTGATTCATGTGTAAAAGTTGAATCTGACTACTTTTTGTGATGGCGATTTTGAAATGATTTGTAATGTTCTTCCAGATATTTTATGAATAAAGTATATTTTTCAAAAAAAATCTTCAGTCAAAAAACAGACCCAATCCCAGAATTCCAGTTATTAGAGAATTCTGGTTGGTAGGGTGCCAGATAATAGAAAATTTACTGTAACTCCTTAACCTCCCTGCTGGATTCTCATTCTGATTCTGGTCAAAGCATGTTGTCACAGTTTCTGTTTAAAAATCCTTCTGACTTGATAGCCTTGGTTAGACCTTGATAGCCTTGGCTAGACCTTATTGTCTATTATTGTCAATTATTATAATTATAAGATTGTCCTTATCCCTTCTTTTAGCTCGTTGTTTCTTAACAGCCACAAAGAACCAGAGACTTCTCAATAATTTCAGAGACAGGCTAACAAATTGCTTATTATTTGCAGTTTATGGGGAATCAAATTTTAACTCATTCATTTTTTTAACCACCTATCATCTCAGTGTTTTTCTAAAAACTTGTGTGAATATAATTTGCTTCAAAGGGATCATATTTGAAAGTAACTACTGTAGGTGGTGACATATAAGTCTACACGCATATAAGGTGACACCATTTTTTCAGCACCAAAATTCACATTTAGGCCTATAAGGCAACATCCTTTTTCTGCTAAGAAATGTGATTCTTTCATTAGGAATCAGCCTCAAATTTTCCTCTCAGAAATGTATGTTTCACTCTCCTCATAGGTTGGCGCATGGGATCAAGCAATGTTGCCAAGAAGATGTGTGTGAGTTTAAGGCACGTCCACACAAAGCAGATCTCATGTGGTGAGTGACGAACAGAAATGGGTCGTCCAGCCATAAGGATGAAGTACCAAGCTGGTTTCGAGCCAAAAGTCGTAACATTCGCTAACTCGTCAAACAACTGAACTGCAGCGAGGGAATTCAGCATCAGTGAAAAACTGGTGTGAGAATGACAGAGGAAGGAACTTGCCCTGAAGAAGATGCTCAAGACAAAATGTGCCATGAGAACAAGGACCAGCCGCTAGCCTGATCTTGAGAAGCATGTTTCGGAACAGGTCCGCAATCGTCAGAATGGTTACATTGTCATCAGAAATGTATATACGTATATATAGCATATATATGCTCTTGAATGGGCCAAATCAAACCCTGAGTCCAGAAAAGATTTCAGAACAACAGCTCATTGGTGTAGCCACTTTATGGAACGAAAATGTCTCATGTTGCAGCAGGAGACCAAGATCGCTCGGAGGTGAACAAAAGACCTCAATGCCAAAATTACCTGCTTCCAGCAGTTCATCATCAGACAGCGGGAAAAACAAGAGCACCCATTATGTCACATCAGCATCATGGATGAAACACCCATGAATTTCGATTGCCCCAGCAACCGAACTGTGGAGTGGAAACATTCAAAAACAGTTCTAGCAAAAACCACAGGACATGAGAAGACATGGGGCAGAATGCTCGAGCATGAAATGACATGTGTTGATGTTGGCCAAGTGTGCCAATGTCAACGCGCAATCACACTTTAGTTCGGTCGGCGGGCACGCGCCAGAGCTGGCAGTGCACCGCCGACAATTAATAGGCCTGTTAAGGCCATTGAGTAATCAATTAAGTTAAAATTTTCGCTGCCCGTCTAACCTAACAGTTGGTGGGTAGGCGAAAAAAGCCAAGCTGCCTTTGCATTTTTTTGGAAAGCTCATCCACAGGTGGGATGAGATTTCCCAAAGCAAATAAAAATAAAATAAAAACTTTAATTTTTCATCAATAACCTGTCCCTGCTCATGTGACAGAGTCACATGAGGGGACATGTTTCAATACATTTTTATTTAAAATTTAAAAAAAAAATCTCTTCATCTCCCTGAGGCAGCTCCGTGCCTCAGGGAGACTATCAAGCGCATACTCGTGCACATGTGCAAAGTTTGCGCTCAGCCTGCTCGCCTCCTCCCCACCCCGCACAGGCAGTGCTCAGCGCTGCCACTTGTATTTCACCTAGGCCTGCTTTAATTGGCCCACCAGCATGAAATTGTGGTGCAGTGCCGATCACAGCGGAAGTTGGCTTCCCGACTGACCCCGCCAAGCCCTCTGACCAAGGGCAAAATTCTGCCCATGATACTAGCCTGCATGGATGATGGAACAAAAGCACTAAATCTGACCTAGAGTGGGATCCTTATGATGATGCCATAGCCAAAGTGACTCAGAATGAATTCGATGAACTCTTTGTGTCAGATGCCAAAGACAATAAATTTGATGGTTTTTACAATATTTTGATTGCGGTTAAAGGCATCTTTGTAGAATTAATTCATTCAATAAAATATGTCATATTGGTTTAATTTGAATTACCAGTGTTATGTTTTTATTTCACATGTCAAAATGGTGACCACCTGTACCAATACCAGTGGTTCACAGTTTATACTTGGCGTATAAATTGATCTCTGCTTTTGGAAGGATTTTCCAGGCTCCAAAGGTCGATATATATGCCACAACCTATGAAAATATTTCTGTAGAAAAATTGATCAAAAAATCCTGAAATATGACATCTACGTATAATTAAACAGCCATCACTTGATGTCCATTATCATGATTTGCTGTACACACATTATGTCTCTATAAGAACTCCACATGTAAGCATTGATAATGGGAATGATCTATCAAAACATTTTTGAAAACTGATCTCTTCATACAACAGCAGTGCATGACAACATCATTATTTCTTGGACCAGGAAGATTGGATGGATGGCTACTGGGTTCCAAGGCTATTCACTCCAGCCATGCTCTATACCCCACTAAAACACCTAACAGCATGACTAGCAGAGATATATGATAAAGCAACATGTAGCTACCAGAGCTTTGATGAAGAAGACCATGGGCATCCTTGACAAAGGTTCAGATGCCTTAATGAATAGGGAAGTGCCATAGTACAAGTTAGCCAATGTGTCCAAAATTACAGTTGATTACTGTGTCTTGCACAAACCTAATCTCTTAAAAGGCTATTGCCATGGAGAGGGCTGAAGAAGACAGGCAGCATTAATAAGTGCAAAAGAGGAACCCAACCAAAAACCCAGAAGATGTATCTGCATGTAAGAGTCTAAAGGCAGGTTCTAATAGATAACACATTCACTTAAAGTACCTGAAACACCAAATGCACAACATCCATCTTTATATGTGCCCCAACCCACTTATCAATTCCTACATATGGGGCAGAACTTTGCCCTTGGTGGGCTCGGTGGGGGTGGACGGGAAGCCGAACGCTGCCCATAATCGGGACCGGGCCGCGGTTTTATGCTGGTGGGCTCAGCGCTGTCTGTGTTGGGGGGAGGGGGAGGAGGGTGATCGCAAACTTCAAGCATGCATGTGAGTGCACACTTGAAAATCTCCATGAGGCACAGAGGCTGCCTCAGGGAGATGAAGAGTTTTAAAAATTAGTAATAAACATTTTAAAAATGCTATAAAACATCTACCCTCATGTGTCTCCATCACCTGAGTAGGGACATGTTATAAATGAAATTGTAAAAAATTAATTTTATTTTTATTTGCAGTTGGAAACCTCATCCTGCCGACTCTGACACACGTCCGCCTAGCGAAATATCACGTGAGTGCATGATGATGTCGGGATGCTTGCCCATCGTCATTTTACACTTGGTCAGGTCAGGTCGGGCGCGTGCCTGCCCACTGAGATAAAATTTCTTCCCATGCTGCTCCTATGTACAGTTATGACCAGTGAAGACACAGTGTCAGGACTTGCCCTTTCTTTCCACTCCTTGACTGATTGTAACAGGGATTTATGTAATTTATAAGGATGAAGGTATTAACTCAATGCCTGTACTTAACCAGTTACGTGCTGATTGCTAAGAAACCAGTCTCACCAGCTTTCTTGAATTTAAAATACAAAGACATTAGTTTTTATTGAGTTAAAAACCCACCCAGGTAAAATTACAAAGATATTTAAGGTAATTGATTAGTTCCTGAGCGGATAACATTGGCTATTGTTATGACCTAGGTGATTAGTTTCTTTAATGTCCCAGCTATTAACTCCTGAATTATCCATCCTCCACCTGGTTGAGGTAAGAAGAAGACCTTCTATATAACAATTATCCAGGTTGACTTTCTGTCTCCGCTTGAAAGGTAGCTTTATAGAAATGCAAATGGTGAGAGCCAGTACAGTTTAACTAAATCTTTGCAGTAATTCTTGACATCAGCAGGTGTGAAATTCCACGGGAGGTGGCCTTGGCATTTCTTATTTATAATTCACATTGGAGACTTCCATAAGCTGGCCAGCTTGTAACACCAGGTGATCAGCCATCTTAAGCCTGTGTCTGCGCTTGCTCTTTAAAAGTCCTTTTAAAGGAGCTCAATATATATTTGATCAGCCGGTGGAATTAAAGATCAAAAGCACACATGAACATGTCATATCATCGTGACAGCACATAGAAGACATAAAATGTGTACAGTAAGTGATACTTAAGGGCAGGAGGTGCTGATGTTTAATAATATGGGCTAAATAAACCACCACTACTATTATACATAGCCCTACATCAGCATTCATGATGCAACAACTGTTAGCTTTAGTTGGCCAGATGGCTCCTGTGTGGTTCAGAAAAATAGCAACCGTGCAGATTTGATTCCTGACCTGGCTGAGGTGGTCTTGTGCCCTGCCTCCTTGCCCTTCCCCTGAGATGGAAGGCAATGATACATCACTAACTGACAAAACCGCCATGAAAATGGCTTAGCATGAAGCATCAGCAGACAGCGAGCCAAGAGCCTGCCTTTGGGCAAATCGCACATGAATGAATGAACTCGACCCCATCTGCCCATCTCGAATAAAGTCTTACAAAACATTAGAGCACCAGTTTACATCCAAGCTTTGGTGATAATAACTCCTTCCGTTTGTAGATCATCTAGAATATTCCATTTTTGAATAACAAAAGTATTGCAAGAAAAGTGCAATGCCTACAATGTGCTTATTCCCATCAGACAGGCATCAAGTATTCAGTTAATCATCAGCAAGTGCCATCCATATCACATTCCTGCCAGGTCTTATTTACTCAGTTAAAAGCAAAACACTGCGGATGCTGGAAATCTAGAACAAAAATAAAAATACCTGGAAAAACTCAGCAGGTCTGACAGCATCTGCAGAGAGGAACATAGTTAATGTTTCGAGTCCGAATGACTCTTCATCAGAACTAAGGAAAAATAGAAAAGAGGTGAAATATAAGCTCGTTTAAGGTGTGTGTGTGTGTGGGGGGGTGGGGAGGGTGTGGGGGGAGGTGGTCAGGACAGGTAGAGCTGGATAGAGGGCCAGTGATAGGTGGCAAACACCAGGAGAGAAATGGAAAGCAATGAAGGTGAACAAGGCAAAACAGATAGGCTGAAATCCTGACGGAGAGATTTCCAGCATCTGCAGTATTTTGCTTTTATCTTAGTGTTTAATTTGACTGCCACCTCTCTTCAAAGAATGTCTACCTTGAAGAAGTATTGCTCTTGCTTGATATGTCCCACTCTGGTTGGGGTGTGACGTGCGCGAGCAGGGTCCATGTGCAATTTGCCCTAATGAATGGTCTTTTTCAGGATAAGAATGCTTATAACACATCCAAGCATGCAAGGACTAGAGGCGGCCAGGCACAGCTCTCCATATTAATCTGGTTCAAGCAGGAGGCAGGAGAGGTGCCATGTACCCAGGTCTACTGGTGTTGGTGAGGCTGGGGTGCCATGGCCAGGTATTTAAGGCCAACAGTGAGGTCCGCATTGTCCCAACAGCCATAGCACTGATGATTGTTAAATTAGTTATTGTTGCAACATTGCTCAGCCACTGGTTCTGCATAATGAGCCAGGGGGACAGGGATGAAGTTTGTTAGTGTCTGCACGCTAACTGATCCACTGTCCTTGTTCTTCATCAGCATCATCAGACCATGGCCGGGAGGAGGAGTAGCAGATTCCCCCTCTCACACCTGAGGGCCCTGAAGTCTCACCAGTGTCACACCATCTCTGCCAGGCAGGCACCGGTGCATATACTAGCACCTCAGTTGGAATTAGAGCATCGGCTAGTGTTCCGGGGCACAGTGGTGAGGGCACGTCACAGTCGCTGAGGAGCTGGCAGAAACAGAGGGTGCACATGGTACCAGCAGTCGGAGGACTGCAGGGGACCAGGCACATGCTCAGTCGGTGCCTGATGATGTGCCTCTGGAGTTGTCTGCAATGCAGCAGCTGCAGGAAATGCGGCCGGGTGTGCGGGAGCATCTGGGGAGTGATACATGTGGCTGTGCTTGGCATGGTCTCCATGGTGGAGGAGTCCACGCAGACGATCGCCGAAGCAGTGAGCCACATGTCCCAGCGCTATGGGTCCCCCATGGAGAGAGTGGCGACTGTCGTGGAGAGTCTGCTCCAGGAGACCCATCAGGGCTTCCTGGGGATGCACTCTGAACAGCAAGCCTTCACATCGGCAATGACCTCAGCTGGTCACTGCCACTGTGGGAGATGGTGTGGGCATCAAGCTTCCCAGCTCGTTGCCCATCCATTCAAGGTGAGCAGGGAGGTCCGAGGCAATCTCTTCGTTGGCGCAGCGACTGCCTGCCATCCCTGCGGGCTCCTCTCAGGGCTCTCCGGATGGGGGCACCAGTTCTCCCGCCCCTCTCCCAGTGACCATATCATCCGATGAAGCTGAGACAACTGGGGAGATGCCAGCTGTGGAACAGGCAGCTCCCCCCCAGGCGGGGCCAGCACAGGCTCCACGGGCCAGAGGATGCCCACCAATGTCATCGAGGCCATCAGGACAGCAGAGTCAGCAGGCTGGCTCAGATGCCACTCTGAGCGATGGGGCAGCACCAAGACGTAGCACCTGTAAACGAAAGCATTAGGCACCTTCGGCCTTTCTCACTGGTGCTTTTGTGTTGGCCCGAGATTAGGTCCTTATGATTTCTTTTTGATTGTTTACACTACTGTTTAATAATTGTGAGAACTTCTGATTCGCACATTAAATGCTAGATGTGTGACCATGGCTGAGGGCAGTTTGTTTCTGCTGCAAGTGTATGTTTAAGACAAGTGTCATGCTCTGTGGATTCTTTGGATATTCACCTTTATTTACAAGGCCCTTAGTTCCTGCTGATGATCTGTCAGATTTTGCATTTAGGTGTCGAGTATCGAGGTGGCAACCCAGGCTTGTCCTGGTGATCCATCTGTGGTGTGCGAGCTGAAGGTTCATTGGATTAGGCAGGTGTCCCTGCCTCCCTGGAGTATGCCCGGGTCAGCGTCTATCCCCTCAGCATTTCCCTGTGCCTGCTCATCCTCGGACTCACTGCTGGACTCATCGTGTGCAGCCACAGACACTGACGTCTTCATCATCCACTGCGTCCCCCCTTTCCAGCACAAAATTGTGGAGAGTGCAGCATGCAACCAGTATCACCGAGACACGATCTTGGAATGTGCCCCCTGAGTGGTTCAGGCACAGAAGCACATCTTGAGAAGACCTTTTTCCAACGCAAACTGGAGGAACAGCACCTCATCTTCCAACTAGGCACTTTACAGCCTTCAGGACTGAATACTGAATTCAACAACTTTAGGTCTTGAGTTCCATCCCCACCCCCTTTCTGTTTCTTCCCCCTTCCTTTTGTTTTTTTCCAATAATTTATATAGATTTTTCTTTTCCCAACTATTTCCATTATTTTTAAATATTTTAAATCTTTTATGCTCCTCCCACCCCTACTAGAGCTATACCTTGAGTGCCCTACCATCCATTCTTAATTAGCACATTCGTTTAGATAATATCACCAACTTCAACACCTCTGTGTTCTTTTGTTCTTTTGTCTGTGACATCTCTTGCTGATCTGCTCCTATCACTGCTTGCTTGTCCCTACAACCACACCACCCCCCTCCACTTCTCTCCCCCCCGCCACGCCTTAAACCAGCTTATTTTTCACCCCACTCCTTGGATTTACCTAGTTCTGTTGAAGGGTCATGAGGACTCGAAATGTCAACTCTTTTCTTCTCCGCCAATGCTGCCACACCTGCTGAGTTTTTCCAGGTAATTCTGTTTTTGTTTTGAGAAGACCAATGGTTCTCTCCACCACAGCTCTTGTGGTGCTGTGGCTCCTATTGTACCGCTGCTCAGCTTCTGTTCTTGGATGGCAGAGAGGGGTCATAAGCCACCTTCTGAGGGGATAGCCCTTGTCACCCAGCAGCCATCTATCAAGTCGGGCTGGAGCACTGAAGAGCCTCGACACCTGGGAGCTGCCTGAGTACCTTGCACAAACTTGTAGAATCAGCATCCTGTGATCACACACTATCTGCACATTCATGGAGTGGAAGCTCTTCCTGTTGATGAAGGCACCGGGCTCACCTGCTGATGCCTTGATGGCCACATGTGTACAGTCTATAGCACCCTGGATGCCAGGAAAGCCAGCAATGGCTGCAAAGCCTCTTGCTCACTGTGTTTGGCTTGCCTGGTCCCAGTGGAAATGGATGAAGCTCAATAACATGCCTGAACAGAGCATCTGTGACCTGCTTGACACAAGTGTGGACAACTGATTGGGAGACACCGCAAAGATCACCCACCGAGCCCTGGAAGGAACCAGAGGCATAGAAGTTGAGGGCAGCTGTGACCTTCAGAGCCACTGGCATGGGGTGTCCACCCATACAGTTAGCGGAGATCTCAGGCCCAAGCATCTGACAAATATAGTTCACCCTTGAGAGTTGGAGCCTCCTTCGGCACTGCACCTCAGACATATTGTAACTGCTTCACCGCCTGTAAACCCTGGCAGCTTCTGCGGCCCCTTCCGCCTTGGACTGCCTCTTGGCCCTACACCACTTGTGCCTGCGCCTGTCCTCCCAAAGGTGGCTCCCATGGAGGACGAATGTGCACTCCGGGCCTCCTCCTCCTACTAGCCCTCCCTTCCTCCTCAGAGGAGCTGCCTCCAGTGGGCAGATCAGCTCCCATATCCAGGCTAAGGGAAGGCTTTCTAAAAGCTACAGGCCTGCAAAAGATTCCTCACTGCAGAGTGCTGACCTGAAGGTTAAGAGTCCAGGAAAAGCAGCTGGGATGCGTTCTGAAGCACTGCAGATCACACAGGCAAGTTTAAAATACTTTCTCCAATAAATACTTCACAGAGCAGATTCACGACCCCACTGAGCCCTCTTATCCCGCCCGTGGATGAAGTTCATTGAAATTTCTCCTACCCACCTGCCCATTGCGCCCGTGCGCCAACCCAAGGATTGCACGGCTGCTGAAAAATCAGCATCGATTGAAGACTAAAGGGCCCTAAGTGGCCCATTAATTAATGGCAGGCGCGTGTCGGACATCATCGCACGCCCACCCTGCAAAATATCGCTCGCCCGATGTTATCGCGCATCATTTTACATGCGGACAAGTGGGGCCCGGCCCCCCACAAGTCAAACAGAAAATGTTGTCCATGGTTTCAATTCCTAATCACATCTTCTTCAATTCTCTGCCCAAAGCAGGTCCGACTTACATCACTATAACCTCCATCATGCTGAGAGCAAAGAGGCAGGTCCCAAATCCACCCCAGCCAGAACTGGGATTGAATCCTAGGTTGTTGGCACCAGTCTAGTCCATGCCAACCATCCAGCCAATTGAGTCAACCGACCATCCAAGCAGGAGTCTGAGTTGCTGTGGTGATATACACATTTACATGCATGTTGCGGCTGGGGCTATGAATCGGGATGGTAGAGGCTCCAATTATCTTTCCATCACATGGCTGGCCAGGACTATCTCCCACTATCTGCCATTAGTGTATGTTGGAAGGGTTTACAGGTTGATACTCAACCTGTTTTGTCATGTTATGAATGCACTTTCCTTGGCCATCAATTCCTGAAGTGGGATTTAAACCCAGAGCTTCTGGCTCGGAGGCAGAAACACTATTCACTGCACCAGAAGACCTCCATTCCTAACCATATGCTCTTTCTAAATGTTCCCCAGCAGGAGGAGGAAGTGAGATGGATTTGTGATGCGCAGCAACACTCACGAATCTTGGCACCATCCAGGATAGCCCAGTTCATTTGATTTCCGCAACTAAGGAGGGCAAGAGTAAAAAGAGAGAATGGCATTTGCATAGTGCCTTTCACTGCATAGTGCCTCTCACAGGATGCTCCAAGGCACTTTACAGCCAATAAAGTACTGTTGAAGTGTAGTTGCTATTCTAAAGTAGGAAACAAACAGCAAATTTACACACAGCAAGCTCCCACAAACAGCAACATGATAATGGCCAGGCAATCTATTTTAATGATCTCGAGTAAAGTATAACTATTGGTAAGGGCACCAGGAATAACTCCCCTTCAATATACTGCTCCACAATCTTTTACATCCATCTGAGTGAACAGACATGGTCTTCCTTTACTGCTTCATTTGAAAGATAGCACCTCCAACAATGCAGCACTACACTGGATGGTCAAGCTAGATTTTTACACTTCTGTCTCTAGAGTGGGATTGTGAACCTAAGGTCTTCACGCTGGAAGGTGAGAGTGTTACCAATTGAGCCACAGCTGACTCTTAAGTGCAGTAATGTTGTTATTTCCTTCAAGTTTATTTGCAAAGCAAATACGATCCTGACCTGCACATATATCACCATTCCTTCACTGTTGCTGGGTCACTAACCTGGAACTCACAATCTACCTCCATCACCACATGGTCTGCAATGGAGGTCCACCATCACCTTCTCAGGACTACTAGGCACGGGTAATAAATACACCATTACTAGTATTGACCAAATCCTGAGAACAAATACAAAAAAACAGCCGCAATGGCATTTCACTAAATGGAGCCATTCCAATTCATGTCCTCACTGCAGTTTCTTCATTGACAGGAAAGCTTTATTGGCAGCGCAATACATAGTTGTAGTGTGTTCTATCGACAAGAGGCTTCTTCAGTGCCAGCTCTTGAACTTGGGACCTCAACCACCAAGCAGGACAAGGGCAGCAAGGACAAAGGGACACCATCTTCCAAGCTTCCCTCCAAGCCACACTATCCTGACTTGGAAATAAGTCACTGTTCCTTCAGTCACTGGGTCAAAATCCTGGACTTTCTTCCTAACATTACTATGGGTGCACCCATGCATTTCCTAAGGAATGGAGCCTACTTTGCAGCAGTGGGAGAAAGTCATAAATGTATGGTAATAGGGACTTTCTTTACTTGAGCAGTTCAGCTGGGATTCCATCCTTCCCAGGTGTCTTTCTGTTTGCTAAGCAGTCAATGGCCTTTTCAAGCCCAAGTGATGAGACTCAAGTTATTCATCCAACTCACCCATGACAGGAAGTTGCAGGAGAACATCAAATGTGGACTGGGAGATGTCCACCTCACAGGAATACAGCTCACAGTGGAGTTCAGCCCAGTGGGACAATGGTGTACTTCTGTTGGTGAGTACTTCACCAGCTGCTGATTTCAGGGTAGCAACTTTGGTGATGATAGGACCAAGCACACTCTTGATTCCTTCATACAAAGCTTGTAGATTTCCATTGTCACAGGCAGTTTGGGTTTTTGACATATTTGAGTAGTACCTCTCTATCTTTTGGACAACTGTACTTTTGTGTCATGCAATATTCTAGCCATTGGGTTTGTGTTGTGCATTGTGTTTTGAGAAAGAGCAACAAATTTGTTTGGTGTAAAATGTGAAGCTCTATCTCTAGAGAACTAGTATAGAATGCAGCATAATTTTGTAAAAGGTAGAATATCATCTATGATTTTTGAAATCATTGGGTAGAAATGACTTGCTGCTATTAATGGACGTACACACCAGACATTCTTCTATCTGTTATTTTAACAGACGCATTAACCAATCATAAATTTAACCTTTGTTAAAGTAGAAAACATAAAACAAAAGTCAAATAAAAGCAAAAGCTGCGGATGCTGGAAATCTGAAATAAAAGTAGTAAATGCCGGACAAGCTCAACAGGTCTGGCAGAATATGTGGAGAGAGAAACAGTTAACATTTTGAGTCCAACATGACTCTTCTTTGGAGCTAGAAAGACAAAACAAAAGTCATTTGGATACATTAAACATTCATTATCCATTTTAATTCTATCCAGTTTTATGTTAAGCACTCAAAAGAGGCACAGACCCCTTTGTAATATCAGTGTAATGTAGATTTATGTGCAAACCATCTGAATAAACCATCAGTTAAAGAGGAAACAGTGGAAAGGGATCTTTAACCTTCCTTTGATTGTCTTGCTCCAGTTGTTTTACTCTTATATTTCTGTATTAGTAGTCCCCTGATGTCAAGGTCAGGTTGTAGCATGATTAAGTCCACCCAAGTTGACAGGAACTGAGGTAAGAGGCTATCCTAAACAACCCTGATATAGTTGCAGCAAAGTACTCCAGAGGTTCCCTATTCATTTTTCATTCATGAATATAATCATATTTTGATGTCCCAAATTTGATCACATTAACAGTTAATGTCTAATGCTTCATTGATTTATGTGTCTTTCAGAAATGGTATTTTCTGAATGAGCTGCTAGTAGTAGCATTGCACAATCAACTTTGGGTATAATCACATTTAAAATAGATTCTAAAGTCTGTGCTTTAAAAAAAAAGCCCAAAGGAGAAAACTACAACATCTTAGTAAAAGAAAAAGCAGCTTTTCTCATGAACCAAGACACTGCTCAGTGCCAAGCAAGATTCTCTGTATCAGGACCCAAACTGCCAGTCTTTGCTGATCTCAGCCACAATAACAGCTGAAATGCACTGTCTGTCATGGGGAGTGGAAAAATCAACCAGGATTGCTACTTGTGACGAGTATCATAGGAACATAGGAGCAGGAGTAGGCCATTCGGCCCCTCGAGCCTGCTCTGCCATTCAACTAGATCATGACTGATCTTCTACTTCAGTGCCATCTTCTCACACTATCCCCCTATCCCTTGATGTCATTAGTATGTAGAAATCTATTGACTTCTGCTTTGACTCAATGACTGAGCCTCCACAGCCCTTTGGAGTAAAGAATCCCAAAGATTCACCACCCCCTATCTGAAGAAATTCCTCCTCATGTCCGTCCTAACTGGCCTATCTCTTACTCTGAGTCTGTGTCCCCTGTTTCTAGACCCCCCCCCCCAACCAGGGGAAATATCCTTCCTGCATCTACCCTGTCGAGCACTCTAAGAATTTTGTACACGTCAATGAGGTCAATGCCTATTCTTCTAAATTCTAGAGAATACAGACCCAGTTTCTTCAATCTTTCCTCATAGGACAATCCCGCCATCACAGGGATAAATTGGTCTGGTGAACATTTGTTGCACTTTCTCGATAGCCAGTATCTCTCCCCTTAGGTAAGGAGACCAAAACTGCACACCAGGTGTGGTTCACTAAGGCTCCATACAATTGCAGCAAGACTTCCTTACTCCTATACTCAAATCCCTTTGCAATAAAGGCTAGCATATCATTTGTCTTCCTAATTGAGTGTTGCACTCGCATGTAAGCTTTCAGCGACTCAAGAACAAGAACTCCCAGATCCTTTTGAATGTCAACACTTCCCAATCTTTCCCTATCTAAGGAATGCGTTTTTGTTTTTCCTACCAAAGTGAATAACTTCACATTTTTCCATATTGTAACCCGTCTGCATGTTCTTGTCCACTTACTTAGCGTGTCCAAATCCCCTTGAAGCCTTTGTGCCTCCTCCTCACCAGTCACATTCTCACAAAGTTTTGTGTCATCAGCAAATTTGGAAATATTACATTTGGTCGCCACATTTAAATCATCGATATAGATTGTGAACAGCTGTGGCCCAAGTACTGATCCTTACAGTACCCCATTAGTCACTGCCTGCCAACCTGAGAATGAACTGCTTATTCCTGTTCTCTGTTTTCTGTCTATTAACCAGTCTTCAATCCACGCCAGTATATTACCCACAATCCCATGTGCTCTAATTTTGCTTACTGATCTCTTGTGTGGGACCTCATTGAAAGCCTTCTGAAGATCCAAATACACCACATCCACTAGTCCTCCCTCATCTGTCCTGCTGGTAACAGATTTGTCATTCATGAATTCCCTCTCATAAATCTATGCTGATTCTGCCCAATCTTCCCATTATTTTCTAGGTGTACAGTTATCATGTCCTTTATAATAAATTCTAACATTTTCCCTACAACTGATGTTAGGTTAATTTCCCAGAAACTTCTGCCAGTTAAAAGTGGAAATATGTCTGTCCAGTGCTCTTCATGGTTGAATATCCCACTGGCTGGCTGACTGAGGAATGAGCCCCTGGCAAGGCCCCAGATAGCTGCTTTAGGAAGAATCAGTGCCTTCAGGATAAGAGAGGGAGCTGGGGAGAGAAAACGAGAGAGAAAAACATGCAAAACTTAGACAATTTACTTCCTTCATGCATTTTTGCTTTTTGTATATTTGAAAGGACATTTCCAAGACACAGTGGGATAAATTTTGACTTTGTGCGATAATGTAAAACGGATGTTGGGGGATAAGCAACTGATTTTATATCTCTCCTGGTTATAACAGGCTGCCCACTCACTATCATCCATTTCGCATAGATACTTCACCTTTAACCTATGCTGCTGTTCCACTCAATCAGCTATTTTCCAAATTTAATTTCCGACACCTTAAATTAAGCAACGGCTCTTTCCTTGGACTACAAACATCCAGATCTAGAAGCATAAATATTTCTATACTATAGATACTGCTTATGCGCCAATGCTATTTAGAAGAATACATAGGGCAGAATTTTGCCCTTGACGGGCGGGTGGGCCTGACCAAGTTGGCGGCGGGCAGGCAGTCGATCGCCGCCGCTGAAACGGGCCGCGCTGCCATTTTGCGCTGGCTGGCCAATTAAGGCCCGCCCAGTGGGTTAGCGACTCCTGTGTAGAGCAGGAAAATCATTGCGGAGGCGAGTGTGTTCAGACCGCCGGTTCCAATGGGGAACTGGCAGTCTGTATAAAGAGTGGCCAGGCAGCCTGCTTGAGGCAGTGCACCATGGCCACTCACAGAGAGAGACAGGATGCTCTCAGAACACAGGAGAAGGAGCAGGAGGAGGGGTCCAGGCTGCAGGATAGGCCAACGGGGGGTCACTGTGGCCCTTGATTCTCTGATGCCTGCCTTGCTGTCCTCCTCCAAGAGGTTTCCAGCCGTCAGGCTATTTTGTATCCGGAGCATAGGAGGAGGAGGGCCCCCCCCCCCCCCACATCACCAGGCAGGCGTGGGAGGAGGTGGGTGACGCTGTCAGCACCCATGACGATGTGCAGCACACAGGCACCCAGTGCCGCAAATGATTCAACGATTTGCTGTGCTCTGGAAGGGTGAGTACCAAGTCGGCCTTGGCCATTTGACCCAGAAGGCAACCTTAGCCTCTGAGCCCCTCCCACCCCCTCATGTCTTGCTGTCATTACTGCTTTGGGCATTTGGCGCACGTTGGGTGGGCAAACATAGAGTGACCATGCTTACATCAGCCTTAGTGGTTGAGGAAAAGATGGATTCTCTCCGCAGCATATGTTGGCGTTTGTCACATTTGAGTATTCTGGGGGCAACCTGCAGGGGAGCCAGCTAGACACATACTCAGAACTCCAACACATTTCTTATTGATGGTGATGAGATGGCCAGCTGCTGGCCTTGGCGCCGCACCTAGTTGCACCTCCTTGCCGTGTGTTATTCAAAGTGATGGACGCCAAATGTGTCCAAGGTGGCCGTTGGGGGAGGGGTTTGGGACCAGCTGTACTATCTTCTGGGGACTGATCACCAGTAGTGTGGACAGGAGCTACTGGAGGCCTCAGATGGGCCACTGTGGTTGGGGTGCGGTGTGCGCGTGCAGAGTACATGAGCAATCAGCCCCAATAAATCCTCTTCTCTGTCCTGCAGGCAAAAACTGAACACAATCTCAGGGAGCACCAGAGGACTGGAGGTGGGCGCGCCCTGCTCCAGCACCTCACCGCCTACGAGGAGCAGGCCATGGAGCTGGGGAGGAGGCAGGAGGCCAGGGTGGCAGGTGTCGGTGAGGCTGGGGTCCAGCGGCCTAGTATTTGAGGTCCACAGTCCCATCCGCTCTGTCTTCCCACCATCCAAAGTGCTGATGATTACTGCAATCGTTAATGCATTAAATACTTCATGAAAAACATGAACAACCCCGCTGAGTCCACATATCCCGCCAGTTCATGAGTTTTGATAAAAAAATCACCTACCTGCCTACCCGTTGGGCCCGTGCACCGAAGTTCGCACGGGCCCCTCAAAATCCTCGTCGATTGGCAAGTTAAGGGCCTTTAATTAATGGCAGGCACGCATCCTGCTGCATAGCGTGCCCGCTGACCGAAATATCACGCAATATTTTAAGCGCTGATGTGTGGGCTCCACCACCCGCATGTCAGCCAGAAAATTCTGCCCATAGACTTTGGGTTAATGGGCAAGATTTTAATCCACTCAAAACCTGTCCACTTGAGGAGTTAAAATTGAGCCCATGCTCTTTGAACATGGGAGCACCAACCAGAGGGGGAAGCACATTGCCACCTGAATGATAAACAAAGCAAGGGAGTATGAAGCTTCAATCTACTCAAAAAGTTTTCAAAGTGATAACTATCACACAAAGCCAAGACCTACCACAGTGAATGAAGCAAAACAGTTTAGCAGGTAGAACAGAATCGATAGAGCTGGGTTAATCCTGGTTATTCCTTGTCACTAATTTTCTTGACTGGGGGAGATGGCCTTGCTCCCTACGACTGTACACTGACATGATAATAGCCAAAGTGACAGTGAGTGTGATTGGCTGTTAAACAAAATGTACTTCTGCACTGACACAAGTACAATCACAACCATAAATATCAAACAACAACTTGTATATATATGGTGCCTTGAACATGGTAAGACACACCTTGGCTTTTCACAGGAGTATTATCAAGCAAGCTTTTGACATTGAACCACATAAGGAGATATTAGGAAAGATGACCAAAAGCCTAGCCAAAGAGGTAGGTTTTAAGAAACAGTTTAAAAGAGAGAGGAAGAGAGGCAGGGAGGGAATTCTAGAGCTAAGGGTCTTGGCAGCTGAAGGCACAGCCACCAATGATGAAGTGATTAAAATCCAGAATTGGAGGAGCTCAGATATCTCAGAGGGTTGTAGGGCTGGAAGAGATTACAAAGATAGGGAGGGGCAAGGCCATGGGGAGATTTGGAAACTAGGACGAGAATTTTAAAATCAATCCATTAAAAGTCACTCAACATGCAGAATAATAACTTAGACCCAAGTTCTTCTTACGTGTACAATTTTCAGACAGGTGAATTTTTACCTTCACTGCCTGAGTGGTACTTAATGGCAGGTACAAGAAAAGGTTGGCAATCCACCCTGCCCTATTATCACCAAATCAGCGAAGGCAAATACCTACTCCTGCCAATGACATCATGGTCTGAGGAAGACAAATGAGAATGGACAGAGACCACTTGACCTTTGCTATAACCATGATCTTTGTGTAACTAACACCTTCTTTCAGAACAAACTATGCCATAAAGTTTCTTGGAGACATCCAAGATCAGGATATTGGCACCAGCTGGAACTGATTATCACAAGACTTGGCTCTCTGTACAGCATTCTCATTGCACACAGATACCACAGTGCTAACTATCATGCAGATCACTCTCTGATCTGCCCCAGGAATAGGATGCAACCCTCAAAGTTTTTTCATTCAAAGCAGAAATGCCGTTCTTGTGTCAATGTAAGCCATACTACGAACCCAGATAAAAAACGTTCCTCAACTCGATTGAACAGGTGCTCACAGGCAGCCTCACACCATGTGCAGAAGCAAAATGGAACATATTTTGAGACACCATAAATAATACCGTTCTCTCAGCAAATGGGAAGCAAGAGCAGAAAAACGTTGACAGGTGTAAGGCAAACATTATTGTGATGAGACCTGTCATTTAAGCCAACTGGTCAACTTTCATCAATTACAAGACAGATCTGAGCAAGAAGACTCTGACTGGACTGAAAGCAGTTGAAAGTACTGTCCAACAGACAGCTAGGCAGTGTGTCAATGACTACAGGTTACAACTCTGCCAGAATATCCAGATGCCCTTTGCCACAGGAAATGTCAGGGCTATGTATGAAGGGATCAGAAAGGCAACAAGTCCATTAGCAGAGAAAATGGCTCCATTGAAAACGAATACAGGGGATGTCATCACTAATTGCAATAAACAATTGGAAAGATGCTTGTAATATTATCCTCAGTTGTACTCCAAGGAGAATACTGTCACTGAGGAAGCTCTAAAGACCATGGAAAACCTGCCTGTCACTGCAGAGCTGGATATTGAACCCACAGTGGAGGAGGTGAGGAAAGCTATTGACTCAATTACCATGGACAATGCTCCAGATGCTGATGCCAAACTGCCTGAGCTCATCAAGCACGGGAAACCAGCATTCCTGCAGCATCTGTGTGAACTTCTCTGTCTCTGCTGGAGGGAGGGGGCAGTGCTCCAGGATGTGTGTGATGCAAAGATTATGACACTGTACAAGAGCAAAAGGGCGACCACAGCGATTGCAGCAACTATCAGGACATTTCCCTGCTGAGCATTGTGGGGAAACTATTTAACTGTGTTGCCCTTGTCAGACTGCAGATCCTGTCTGAACACATCTACCCAGAATCCCAGTGTGGTTTCAGAACTGGAAGATCTACAATTGACAGGATCATCTCAGTCTGGCAGCTGCAAGAGAAATGCTGTGAACAAAGGAGACCACTATAGACTACCTTCATCCATCTCATTAAGACATTTGACCATGTGAGCAGAGGCTATCTATTTAAGTTGCTGGAGAAAACTGGCTGCCCACCGAGACTGCTCAATGTGATCTCCTCTTTCCACAACAACATGATGGGTAAGGTCAGCTATGATGCTGCAAGATCGGAACCCTTTGAGATTCGCAGTGGGGTCAAACAGGGTTGTGTTCTGGAACAGACACTCTTTGCATATTCTCGTCTTTGCTGCTGTCATAAGCATTTGGGTCATCTACAGACGGTGTCTGCTTACAAACCGGAACTGACAGAAAGCTGTTCGACGTTGTTCATCTGAAATCCAAAAGTAGGTGCACCAAGTCCTCATCAGAGAGGTGCTCTACACTGACGATGCCACACTAGCATTCTACACAGAGGAGCACCTCCAGCAGCAAATGGACAGGCTCTGTCACACCTGTAAAGAGTTTGGTTTGGCCATCAGCATCAGGAAGACAAATGTCATGGTCCAGAATGTTGTCACACCGCCATCTATCAGCATTGACAATGTGATGCTGGAGGTTGTTGATAGCTTCACATATCCAGGCTCCACAATCACCAGCAATCTGTCACTTGATGCTGAAATCAACACATGCATTGCAAAAGCTGCAGCTGTTATGTCCAAGCTGAATTAAAGAGTTAGGGAACACCAAACTGCGAGTATACCAAGGCTGCATCCTCAGCTCACTCCTCTACAGTGATGAGACCTGGGCAACATATGCTAGGCAGGAGGAGAGGCTGAATAATTTTCACCTTTACTTTTTCAGACGTATCTTTGGCATCTCTTGGCAGGACAAGGTCACCAACTCAGAGGTCCTGTGTTGGCTAATTCTATCAGCATATACTCATTGCTAAGCCAATGATGTCTGCGGTGGCTCGGCCACATTCATCAGATGGGTAATGGCTGTATACCCAAAGATCTTCTGTACGATGAACTGGCTATTGGGTCATGACCCTTTAGGCTTCCATTGCCTCCGCCCCAAGAACACATGAAAGCAAGATATGAAGATGGCAGACATTGACGCTGACAACTGAGAGACAGCTGCTGACGGCCATCACCTCTGGAGGCTGACTGTTTGGAAGTGCAATGGAAGAGGCAAGCAGAACTGAAAAGCTCACCTGGCTGAGAAGAGGCACCCAGAGAAAACAGAGGCCAGCGAATCATGCACCTTCTCAGCCCATTGTCTTCCTCTGTAGCAAATGCAGCGGAGACTGCAATGCCAGAGTGGGGATCCTGAGCCGTACCAGGCAGTGCTTAACACAGAGTTGGCCACAATGAAGCAGACCATCTTCTTAAGAGATGGAAGGCTGCCATTGGAGATTAATAAATAAGGGCTAATTTATAAAGGAGCTTGGTGATTTCTTTCCGCTAGTATCTGTGATCAGATGGATTCCGCTATTAAACAAGCATTAATGTTGTTCACAATCTTGTGGCTCCTTGTTAGAAAGTGTGACATTTCCTATGCCACCGTTCTGCCACCTGACTGTGTGGCAGATGGTAGGTTAAACACACAGTTTAACAAGCAATGTTTATTTTCAGTCGCAAGAAGTATGTTTAATATACAAGCCAGCGAATGGTTGCATTAAACCACCAAACCACAGTTTATTAAACACAGTGTTTCGGGAGTCCATTGAAAATAATGCTGAGCAATCAATGTATTGATATACTGTAATTTTTGAAATTCTTAAACGGTGAGAGCGGAGCCTGTTGTCAACAGAGATCTATTCACAGAAGCTGGGAAAGAATGAAAGAAAGCATTTTATTGTTCAAAAGATGTAGTGTAGGCTGCAGGAATGTATGCAGAATACAACACCCACATTGCAATAGGAAAATGCCTTTCCAAATGAAAAATGCACAAATTGCACAGAGATTTTAAACAACCAGACCCTTCATCCATGCCAGTGATGTAATGATTTATAAAATGCAGTGACTGAAATTACATCTGAAGCTAGCAGGCTGCTTCCTGCATTAGAGAGATTGGAGCCATGTCATTTTATAAAGGTTAGAAAAATGCTACAGTTCTTTATTGCTCCATTTTTTTTTGCCTCCAAGCTGGATTTAAAAGAAGAAGCTTGTCCCTGCAACTGAAGCACTTATTACCAGTGGCTTAAAAAATCATATTCCCAGATGGAGGTAGAACAACGAGGAGGAAGGAAAGTAAGGGGAGGACCTGGAAGAGTCTACGCCAGATCATTTCTCTCCACTGCTGATGTCTGTGAGGCCTGTCTCGCTGAAGATGTGTTTAGTGCACTTTAACAGCAAGTGCAGAAATGCGATCAAAGCCTGTGGCACCGCTAAATGAAGATAACAGCCAATAAAAACAAAAACAGGACTTGCTGGAAATAGAGAGTGGGTCAGTCAGCATCCGAGGAGAGCTGAGATAAGTTCATGATTTGGATGTGGACGCTAACTGCAGAACTGTCTGTTCTCGCCACAAAGATGTCAGCTGACCTTTTGTGCATTCCTAGCATGTTGTTTTTTAAAAAATATTAGCATGTTCAAATCCCTCTGTGGCTTTGCCCTTCCCAATGATGTAACCTACTCCTAGATCTCTACATTATTCCAATTCTGGCCTCTTGCCCATCCCTGATTTTGTTTACCCCACTAATGGTGGCCATGCCTTCAGCTGCCTAGAGTCTAAGCTCTGGAATTCCCCTCCCTAAATCTTTCCCCTCTTCCTCTCTTCAGATACTTCTTAAAACCGACAACTTTGATTAAGATTTTAGTCATCTACCCTAACATCTCTACCTCTTTTTTTTCTTTAAATCTTAAATTTAAAAAATGGTTTGTTTCCCATCCTAATTGCACTTGAACTCATGCAGAGGGCAGTTAAGAGTCGACCACAATTCTGTGGGTCTGGGGTCACATGAAGGCCAGACCACGTAAGGATGGCAGGATTTCCCTCCCTAATGGAAATTAGTGAACCAGATGGGTTTTTATGACTATCGACAACAGTTGCCATGGTCACCATTACTGAGACTAGCTTTAAATTCCAGATTTATTCGTTGAATTTAAAGTCCACCAGCTGCCATGCCACCAGAAGATTAGCCTAATGCTAGGATTTTCCAGCCCCAGCCAGAAGTCCACTGACCTGCGACAGGACTGGAAGATCGCAGCGGCAGACGGGTGCAGAAAATCCCGCCTCTGGATTACTTGCCCAGTGACTACACCGCCATCTGCCCCAATTGTTGGCTCTTCTTTGGGTGTTTTACTATGTTAAAGGTGCTATATAAATGCCAGTTGTTGGTAGTTTTTTGCCTTTTATTTTCTTGATCTCTCTACAGATGCAAATTGAACTGCAGTGTGATTGAAGCATTCTCCATGTGACTAAAACTGGGCAGCAGGTGAGGGGTCAATATTGCAGCAGTGTGATACTCATCATATCTACACTTAGTTTACACAATGCATACTTTTTTTGCAGCTGGATTCAGGCAATGTCTAAAGCTCCTGCTCCAGGAAGGTGAAGATCTAATTGAAATGCAAAAGTGAAGATCTGATGATGCCATTTAGATGAGCTTACATGCATCTTTGTCACAAAGACTGAGACCATTTGTTCAGCTTTCTTTATCATTTTTTCCCCTTCCTTGTACCCTCTTAGCCAGGCTTGATAGGAAGCTCTTCCTGTCCTACCCTGAACCCGTATGTCTCTCCCTAATATTGCTCCAAATCATACCTCATGCTCTCTCCAAGCTCATCTCTTCCACAAGAACCATCCTCTTCTCCCTTGCCGCCATTCTCATTATACTGCTTACTTCCCAACTTTTCCTGCCTGGACGTCATCTTTGCTGACACTGTAAATGTTTCTCTCTATTCAGGTTTGCTGTCCTCCTTTCAAAACTATTGCCCACATCCTTCCCATTTAAAAAGAAAACCCTCAGTCCTTGAAAACCAGCACCCCATCATATTTTCCTCTCCAAAATGCTTGACGATGTTACCTCTTTCCAAATCTGTGTTCACCTGTTCCACAACTCTCTGCTTAAGTGTCTCACATGAGACTCCCACATGGCCGCAACCACAAAATTGCCATACAAGGTTTCACGTGACATCCTCTTGTGACTATGACCATGGTGCCTTATTCCTCTGATTCCTCTGGCACATTCTACATCCTTTTACATGGTCAACAGCACCATCCTCCTCCAATGCCTCTCTTCCATTGTACAGCTCAGTCGGACTACTTTTACTTGGTTCCACTCTGAATGATTCCATCATAGCCAGATCATTTCCAGAGTCCCAAGCAAACCATCATTGACTACTCTTCCTCAATAACATGCTGCTCCTTGGCAACATCATCCAAAGACATCGGAGTAGTTTATACGTGTACGTTGATGATCCAACTCTACCTCTACCCAACCTCCTTGACTTATCCATTGCCTTTGTGTTGTTCCAGTCTTGAATGCGCCTCAATTTCCCCCAACTAAACATTGAAAAGACCGAAGCCATCATCTTTGCCTTCTACCACAAAAGAAATAAGTTGTAAAACGTTCTACCCTTGATTATGATTCCAACCATGTCTCAGGCTGAACTAGACTGTTCAGCACCCCTTTGGAGTTTAAAGGTGACCTTACTGAAACATATAAGAGCCTGAGGGGGCTTGATGGAGTGGATGCTGAAAGGATGTTTCCCCCTGTGGAAGAGACCAGAAGTAGGGGACACAGTTTAAAAACAAGGGATGTCCCATTTAAGACAGAGAAGAATCACAGAATCACAGAATTTTAATGGCACAGAAGGAGGCCATTTGGCCCATCGTGTCTGCACCAGGTCTCCAAGTGCGCATATATGACCAAGTGCCATTGCCCTGCCTTTTCCCCGTACCCCTGCACATTGTTTCTATTAAAATAATAACCTAATGCCCTCTTGAATGCCTTGATTGAACCTGCCTCTCCCACACTTCAGGCACTGCATTCCGGACCCGAACCGTTGTGTGAAAATGTTTTTCCTCTCGGAATCTTTTCCTTTCAGAGGGTCATGAGTCTGTGGAACTCTCCTCCCCAGAGAACAGTAGAGGCAGGGTCAATGAATATTTTTAAGGCAGAGGTAGACAGGTTTTTGACTAACAAGGGAATCAAAGGGTAACGGGGGATAGGCAGGATAGTGACATTGAGGCCGCAGTCAGATCAGCCATAATCTTATTGAATAGCGAAGCAGATTTGAAGGGCCAAATACCCTACTCCTGCTCCTAATTTGTATGTTTGTATGTCTCGCTTACTCATTACCCCTGTCCTTCCCGGTGGACATTGGCTCCTGGTACCCCCAGTGCCTCATGTTTAAAATGTTCATCCTCGTGTTTAAATCCCTTCATGACCTCACTGCCTTCCATATCTCTGTAGCTTTCTGCAGCCCCTTTACAACTCTCTGAGAACTCGACATTCCTCCAGCTCTTGAGTATCCCTTAGCATGGGAGCTGTTCAGTTTCCTGCCTGCCCACACCCGGCAACCAAAACTTGGCACCCACAGCTCACTAACACCACAAGTGGGCGAGGTGGGGGGATTGATGGTGCCAGCTCTGTTGACTTTACTCCCAGCTCAGACAAAAGTCAAAGATCATTTCCAATGTTTTTTTGCTTGAGTACATATTGAGTTAATTGTTGCCTCATATACAAGATCCGTCAGTACATGATTTTTGTCCAAAATTATAATTAAAAAAGCATAAATCTCTCATTACTGCATTGGTCACAACTTGGAGTGATCTAGAAATGTGCTTATTACATATTGATGCCATCATCGCCGCATTAGCAGCTGCAAGGAGGAAACCATTTCCTTATTCAGTTCATTAAAAATTACTGAACCATCCAGAGAAATTTTACTGTAGAGATTCTGGAGAATCTGTACAGGAGTCTAGACAGTAAAGCCAAATGAAATCAGTTTCAGCCTATGGCAGCTGTACTTAAAATTTGATTGCTGCTCCATTTTCCATTTAGATAAATGACAAATTGAACTTTGAAAAATGAAGCCTGTCAGGGAGGAACAACATTACTAACGGATCACAGCCACACTCTGGGAGGATTCCAGACAATGGAAATCACTGCCAGCACTATCTGAACAAGCTTATTTCAGCTAAATGCTGAAAGAAAACACAAGAACTGTGGCATAAAATGAAATAATACTTACTATTATCAAAGCACTGGAGAGAAGGGTGTAAAGGCTTTTTAAAAACATTTACTAAATATGCAGGAGGGAAAAGGATGATTCCAAGAAAGAGTCATTCATAATAATCTCGCTGTTGTTCATTAGTCATAAAAGCTACCCATGCCGCCTAAACATAAGATCATAAGAAATGGGAGCAAGAGTAGGCCATTCGTCCCTTTGAGCCTGCTCCATCATTCGATAAGATTATGGCTGATCTGATTGAGCCTTAACTTCACTCTCCTGCCTGTCCCTGATAACCCTTAACTCCCTTGTCGATCAAAAATCTAACTCAGCCTTGAATATATTCAATGACCTAGTCTCCACTGCTTTCTGTGGAAGAGAATTCCAAGATTTACGACCTTCTGAGAGAAGAAATTCCTCCCCATCTCAGTCTTAAATGGGAGACCTTTATTTTTAAACTGTGCTCCCAGTCTAGACCCCCCCTTGGGAGGAAACAGCCTCCCAGTATGTCAAGCTTACCCTGTCAAGCCCCCTCAGAATCTCTTATGTTTATATGTTTGAATAAGATCACCTCTCATTCTTCTAAATTCCAATGAGAATTGGGCCAACCTACTCAACCTTTCCTCATAAGACAACCCCTTCATCTCAGGAATCAGCCAAGTAAATCTTCTCCGAGCTGCCTCTAATGCAACTATATCCCTGCTTAAATAAAGGCACCAAAGCTGTACACAAAACTGTACAGTTTTAGCAAGACTTCTTTTCTTTTACGCTCCATTCACTTTGCATTAAAGGGAACATTCAATTCGCCTTCCTAATTACGTGTTATGCCTCCTTGCTAACTTTTCATGTTTCATGTATAAGGACAACCAGATCCCTCTGTGCAGCAGCAATCTGCAGTCTCTTTGAATTTAAATAATATTCTGTTTTCCATTCTTCCTGCCAAACTGAACAACCTCACATTTTCCCACATTATTCTCCGTCTGCCAATTTTTTCCCATTTGCTTAACCTATCTATAATCCTTTACTAGAATATATTATTAAGGAGATAGCAGGACACTTAGCAAACTCTTTGTATCCTGCTCACAGCTTGCCGATTTATCTATCTTTGTATCATTAGCAAATTTGGCTAAAATACAGCTGATCCCTTCATCCAAGTCTAATCCAAATTTATCCAAGTTTAATCAAGTGTCATCCAAGTTTAATATAGATAATAAATAGTTGAGGCCTCAGCATTGATCCATGCAGCACTCCTCTAGTTACAGTTTGTCAACCTGAAAACTGTTTCCTGTTAGTTGGTCAATCTTCTATCCATGCTAACATATCACCTGCAACACCATGAGCTCTTAGCTTCTGCAGTAGCCTTTTATGTGGCACCTTATTGAATGCCTTTTGGAAATCCAAATACGCTACATCTACTAGTTCCCCTTTATCCACCCTGCTTGTTACATCATCAAGGAACTCTACTAAATTTGTCAAACATGATTTCCCTTTCACAAAATCATGTTGGCTCTTTCTGATTGTATTATGATTTTCTAAGGTCCTGCTACCACCTCCTTAATAATGGATTCTAGCTTTTTCCCAGTGACTCATATTAGAATAATTGGCCTGTTGTTTCTTGTTTTCTGTCTCCCTCCTTTCTTGAATAGTGGTGTTGCATTTGTGATTTTCCAATTTACTGGGACCTTTCCAGGATCAAGGGAATTTGGAAGATTAAACCAATGCATTTACTACCTCTGCAGCCACTTCCTTTAAGACCCTAGGATTGTAGCCATCAGGTCCAATGGATTTATTAGCCTTTAGGCCCTTTAGTTTTCCTCATACATTTCCCCTTGTGATTGTGATTAAAAATTCCTCCCTCCCTTGTGCCTCTTGATTTTCTACTGTTCTTGGGATGCTTTTTGTGACTTCTACTGTGAAGACATGGCCTACATGGTGATTATCAACAATCCTGTTTAATTATTTGTCATTGGCTCAGCAAAATCACTTTGATACTAAGCCAAGGTTTTCCTTTAACTATCAGGATGATTCTGTTTCATTTCAGGATATAGCATTGGCATTAAGCATGATAGATGAAACTCATGCCGGGTCATCAGTGATGAGAAGGAATCAAAACATATCATTAAGGTAGATAACACACCAGCCAAAGGAATGGTTGTCCCAGTTTTTAAGGATGCAGTCTGAGGCTAGGGCTTCAGAAGGATCCAGGTATAAGTAATTACAAATTATAGGAAAGCATGGGCTGGTACATAATCCATCAGCTGCATTAGCTTAGTTAACATATGCAGCAATGATCAGGCAGGTATGCAGGGGAAATCCAAGGCAGGATAAAGGAGTGCATGGGCCCAACAAATATGTGCCAGTTGAAATGGCCAGCCCTGAGGCTCACCTGATATTGGGCCTTGGGTCTCATTTACATCAAACTGGCGAGCTGCAGATATTTGCTGGGTCCCACAGGCAACTTGCCAGCAAAGACCACTTGAATTTGGCTCTTGCCAGCTATGCAGATAGGTCTTTCAAGGGGCTGGGGTTGGTGGCAGGGGAAGGGGGTGGGGAGTGGTGCTGGTGCAAGCATAAAAGGGACAGCCTGGACAGGAGGGGGGGTTGGCTAGGTAGGGGGCTGGAGGCTGTAGCATGAGCAGTGGCTGAAAGTGGCTCATGGTTTTAACATGGAGTCAACATCTGTAGTATCTTGCTCTTGTAGTCTCAATGAAACTTGTGACACAATGGGTAGCTTCCCTACATCTGAGCCAAAGCTCTGGCTTCAAAGCCCATTTCAGGACTTGCTGGCCATGGGAGGTGAATTCGTAACATGGCCAAACAGATTAATTATCAATACATCTGATGGCAGGCAATAAGGGCAGGATAGTTTCCTGGGCAGCCAATCTGCAGAAGGCAACAGCAAACCACTGAGGTACTTTGCCAAGCGTAATCATTGACCAATCCAATGGAAGTCTATGGTTGCCAATGCCCTCTTAGGGCATGGTACCTGAAGGAGGAGCCTTTATGAAAGGGTGTCGACCTGAAGTATTAACTCTGTTCTCCTCGCTCCACAATACCGCCAGACCTGTTGAGTATTTCCAGCATTTTCTATTTTTATTTCAGATTCACGGTATTTTGCTTTAGTTTTAACATTACCTTTGTCTGGCACCAAGTAAGAGCTATTGACACATAGTGATGGGGGAAGATTTTTGTTTTCACTGCCTTCGTAGTAACCTGATAGAATCGATTAATTGCCCATCCCTTAGATAATCCGTCCAATATACAGTCCATCGACAGCAGTGGATCATCTACTTGGGCCATAGGCCCATCAGTGTAAATGCACAAAGTAAATGTACCATCCAAAAATAAATGTCCACGGTTTCCTTATGGCAGATAAGCACTGTTGCATATTGGACAATCTTGGTCACGGTGTTAACTGGTCAATATGCTGTTCAGCTTCGGAAAATACCGGCATTCATGTTTGACAGATGCCAAAGTTGCCTGGGTAAGATGATCCCGCTGGTTATCATTCATTGATAGGTTGGGTTATTATTGCTATTATATAGTATCTTGCGTGTGAATGCACATTCTTTTGATTGTGTTTGGAAGGAGTTTCAGGCTAATCCTGTCAAGAAGATGCAGCTGTGTGAATTTAATGGCAGCATCTTCAGGACGTCAGTTTGAACATGTTCCTGGTGGCTGTTTAATTATCACTCAGCTGTTTCTGAATGTTTGCACTTGGTCAAATAACAGAGAATGAGGTTGAGCAAACGCAATTGGATACCTTCCGTGTCTGACAATTCAGTTGTTCCACAGTTTCCGCCCCTAAATCTGTATGCGAAGATGTAAAAGCTCAAGCTTCCACATAGAATAAATCTCTAATGTGCACAATGTATACACGTTCCTTTCAATGGTGCATAGAATCATAGAATGATACAGCATGCAAGAAGGCTATTTGGCCCATTGTGCCTTTGTCAGCTCTTTGGTAGAGCAGTCGAATTAGTTCCATTCCCTAGCACTTTCTCCAGAGTCCTGCAATTCTCTGTGGAATGTTATTAATGAATCTGCTTGCACCATTCAGGCAGTGCATTCCAGGTCACAACAACTCGCTGTCTAAAAAAAAGTGCTTCCTCATGATGCCTCAGGTTCTTTTGCCAATCGTCATGAACCTGTGTCCTTTGGTTACCAACCCTTCTGCCACTGGTTTTGATAGACTAAATATTTCCATTCATGATTTTGAATGCCTCTATCAAATCTCTCCTTAACTTTCTCCGCCCTAAGGAGGACAATCCCAACTTCTCTCCTCCTTCAGCTACCATGCCCTAAGAGGGCATTGGTGACCATGGGCTTCCTTTGGATTGGTCCATGATTATGCTTGGCAAAGTACTGCAATGGTTTACCATTGTCTTCTGCAGTATGGCTGACCAGGAAACTCTCCTGCTGCTACCACCTGCCATCAGGCATATTAGAAGGATTTTACAAGTTGAAAATCAACCTGTTTGGCCATATTATGAACGCACCTCTTTGGCCATCACGTCCGGAACCTGGAGCTTCTGGTGCAGAGATACCACCATTCCAGAAGACCTACCCAACTTCTCTAGTCTCTCCAAACAACTGAAGTACCTCACCCTGGTACCATTCTGGTAAATCTCTTTTGCACCCTCTCAAAGGCCTTTACATAATTTATTTCAAGTTTATGGCTTCAGTTGATTTTCCCACCCTGACTTATGTCCTTTTAAATGTCCGTTAAAGCTGTTACATATACGTACAGAAATTGACAGGCAGCGATAGACCAGGCCCCATTAAGCCTGTCCCACACTCACGATCCCTGGAGAATCATGACTAGACACTTCCCACCCATCATCACGCCCCTCTAACTCCACCAACATCCCTGTCCTGGCCCAATCCCTACCAATCTCAGCAGTCATCAAATCTCTTGGGAGAGCCAGAATATCAGAAAAAAACACAGGCCCAAAAAGATTGAAGGAATGTGGAACGATCCTCCAGTGATCGAAACCAATCCAAAGACCATATTACTTCCAGCTTTACTTGTAAGATTTCAATATTCTGGGCTTGAGACTTGGCCTCTGCTCTTATCTAAACCATCTCATTACTAACAATAGAAGACACTCTCCTACGATGAGAAGCTTGTCATGTCATGAATTTATAATGATATAAAGGCATAATCACTCATAAAGGATTGGGTAAACACATTGTGGGTTCATTTGATTAAGACTGGGCATATATACATGGATAGAAAATTTGAAAACATCAGCTTTGGGTGCTGTTTTCTGCGCACAGGCCAAAGTAAAACTGAGTCTGGATCACATACGCACTTCCCTTCTAGCAATGGCATGCTGCTATCCATTAAAGGTATATTACAACATCACCTTTCTTTTTAAAGATACTTTCCCCTCTTCCAAAGGAGTATAACTATTTACAATACATGTTCTTGGTTAGTTACCATTACATAAGTGTACAGAACTGTTGAACATACGAGTCTCCAAAGTGTCGAAGTAATCTGCTGGTGTGCCTAGATCTTGTAATAGTAACCTTGTCTGGAGATGTTTTTAATTGCTCAAAGTGTTCCGTGGGATTGTCATTATTGGATGTTGTTCCTGGTTGCATTTGGGATCTTGTCCTAGATGCAATAGAGCTGTACGGTGGTTGAGGAGCTGTAATGGATCTGATTTGTCCTCAGTTATGCCTCACCATTGTGCCTTTGCATGTAATGACATCATAGGACCTAGGTTCTGAACAAAACCTGGTCACCTTGGCTGGTTACCATGTACCTTCTGTGGCATCCGTGAGGCAAACTTGTCCCAACAGTAAACTTGGAGATTCTGTACCCGTGCTTTTATCATGCACATTGGTCTTCTTCTCTTGCAGTTTTAAAAGTTGCTTTCTAATTCCTGAGAGAGTAGAATGGGTAAGAGTAGGTAAAATGGTGCGCACAGGTTTGCCAAACATGAACTCCGCTGGTGATGGAATAGCTGGCAGTTAAAGCTGTTGCTCTCAGGTGTAACATTACAATGGCCAGGATTTTACAGTCGGTGTGCAGGGGCGGGTCCGACACGCAGCCATGGAAAATGATGCGCAATGACCTCGGCCATGGGTCCTGATGTCATCACGCTCTCTCGCGATGTTTCGTTCGATGGGCACGGGCAGGAGTTGTCTGCGCGCCCGCCCGCCGATAATTAAAAGGCCTATTAAGGAAATAATTAATTTCAAAATTACGTGGCTTGTCCAACCTAAGATTGGCGGGCAGGCGAAAAGGCCAAGCGGCCTTTATGTTTTTTTAGGAAATCTCATCCACGAGCAGGACGAGGTTTCCTAAAGCTTTCACAAATTGAATAAAAACTTTTTTATGAAAAATAAAAATATGTCCCTTCTCATGTGACACAGTCACATGAGGGAACATGTTCCATTAAATTTTTATTTCATGTATTTATTTTTTTTGAAAAGTACTTCAATCTCCGTGAGGCAGCTCTGTGCTACAGCTCACGTATTACACTGGGCGGGCCTTAATTGTCCCGCCGTGTAAAATGGCAGTGGCTCTGAGACCACCCCCACCCACTCCCTCCAAGCCTGCCCGACACAGGATAAATTGAGGCCAATGCCTGGTCTGACTACATTTGAGAAATAGGGATTACACCATCCAAATCATTCATGCAACTAGGCCATTTGGTCTAGCATAATGACGAAAAGAAGTAGTGTGATCAATAATCCATTTCTCACAGATACCCAGGCAATGGCTTACCAATGAATTGCAGACCGTTATCCATAATGATCTCTCTAGGCACACCAGATAAACTGAAAAAAGCGCTTAGAGCATGCACAACGGCTGTGCTTGACATATTTTGTAATTGTTGAATAATAGGGTAATTGTAAAGTAGTCACCAATGACAAAGAAGTCAGTGCCGTGGACATGAAAGAGGCTGATGTGATTTTGGACCAAGGTTGAGTAGGAACTTCATGTGGAATCAGTGGTACTTCGTGCTGACTTGACATATACTCTTGACATGCCTTGCACTTTTTGGTGATGACTTCTATGTCATTGTTCATACCCAGCCATACCCGTCCGATATATGTTCATGTGTGAGTGATCAAGTTGTTGAAGAATATCAAGTCACAAAGGTTCCGGTATGATGACCTGCATGCCTTTTAAAATGATTCCACAGGAGATGCCTAGCTCATTCTGATAAGGCCAAAATGGTCTCATGTGTTCCTGGAAATACTGAATTGAATCAGGCTATCCTTCAATGATGGTTTTCCACAGTTTCTGTAGTGTGGAATCTTTTGATATTTCTTCTTGTAGCTGTTAGTATTTGAGTTGTGCTAAATGTACCTGATCATTTGACGGACTTGCATTCTCTAGCAGGTGTAACATTGAAGCTTCCTTGAAACTGCCAATTTTGTCGAAACGTTCTGGATATTTCAATATTAGGTCATGAACTGAGGTGATAGGAGTAGTTTCTGAGGTTTATCTGCCGTTTGAGGGGTTTTTTTTAATTCATTCACAGGATGTGGGCTCCGCTGGCTAGGCCAGCATTTATTGTCCATCCCTAACTGCCCTTGAGAAGGTGGTGGCGAGCTGCTTTCTTGAACTGCTGCAGTCCATATGGTGTAGGTACACCCACAATGCTGTTAGGAAGGGAGTTCCAGGATTTTAACCCAGCAACAGTGAAGGAACAGTGATATATTTCCAAGTCAAGATGGCGAGTGGCTTGGAGGAGAACTTCCAGGTGGTGGAGTTCCTAACAACCTGCTACCCATGTCCTTCTAGATGGTAGTGGTCATGTGTTTGGAAGGTGCTGCCTAAGGAGCCTTGGTGAGTTCCTGCAATGGATCTTGTAGATGATGCACACTGCTGCTACTGTGCTCGGTGGTGGAGGGAGTGAGTGCTTGTGGATGTGGTGCCAATCAAGTGGGTCTGACTAATTCCATGAGTTGTCACTAGTTCGAGGTCACGGCATGCAGGTAGGCCTACAACCAATAGGCCTTTATTCTCCATGGTACAGAACTTCTGTGACACCCAGGAGCATTGATTGGACTGGTACTCCAGGACAATGGATCCTGCACATGGAATTAGTGAACTGTTGTACGCTGAAAGTTGCACAGTAGTAGGTTTCACCATGGCCTTGCATATCTGTGGATACATGTATTTTAGAATTAACAGGGGTAGTATGTTGGCACTTGCCCCTGTGCCAATTTTGGTCCATAATGAGTAGTTACCAACTTTCTTAGGGCAAGTATTTTAAATTTTGGCAAGCACTTCAGAAGGCATGACAGTCTCTATGATTTCCACAAGATTGACGGTGTGACATCTGCGTTCACCGTTCTTCATCTTGCCGTGCACATCATCATAATTTTCTGGTTTGTCAGTCACCTCACTTATGTGTTTCTTACAGGATAGCAGGTAGTCATTCTTACTGCTTGAACGTACCTGTTGTGTACAGTCTGTTTGGCTCAGTGCATTGCTCCTTGCAGGTACATCAGGCTTTGCTCTAGTGCACTGCCACTGCCAATGGCCCTATCTGCTACATGCCTTGCAGCATTGTTGACAAGCTGGGCATTTCCTTGGTACATGCAGAAGGCCACTCTTTCCTCATGTCAAGCAAGGTTTGGGTGTGTCAGTGAGTGTGTCAACAATCGGGGTTGTTCTTAGGACCTGTAAGCTTCATCAACCTGTGAAGACCGCTTCATACTTACATCTGCCCTTGAGTATCTCTTCAATGCTATATGTTTTGGGCATGTCTAGCGGATCTTTCTGGATTGCTTCCATGGGAGTGGATTTGATCACTAACTCAACAATTCTGTCTGCTAGCTCTGCGTTTCAAAAATCACAGTACATACCCTTTTCTCTGCAACTGCTGATGAAGTGGATTATGAATTCTGTAGGCTGTTGTCAGAATGACATGAACTCTAGTCGATGAAGACAGAAGTTTAACCTGATTCTGAAATGGTCTTCCATGTAGTCCATATCTTTTGGAGATCCTTTAGCCCTTCTTCTGTTAATCCTGGTGTGCTCAGCCTCTGTAGACCTTCATCACCAATTTCTAGGTGATTTTTTATGGCTTGCTTCCACCTGAATCAAGAATCCATAGTTCTGTATGCTGTTTAAACATTTTGAATTTGGATAGTCAGTCTGCAGCATCCCAATTCAAAACGAGGAATTTTCTGGACATTTAGGCTTTCCTCCTTGGTTATTTCATTGTTCAGCCACTCTCAAAGCTCTGCCCATTATACTCACAACCTTCTCTGGCTCTAATTTAATGATGGTTTTAGTTTTTTTTCTGTTTGACACTCCCTTGTTTGCTATCAGTCTGACTCACACCCTGATTACTCGCCTTGCCAACTTAACTAACCTGGTGCTGCCTCTTGTGACATGCTGTCCCTCTCACTGAATTGACAGGTTATGCACTGCAACCTTGCCACATGGGATCCATCTGCTTACTTGCTCTTTATTTGCGCACAGTGACTTCAAAGGTTTTCTGGGCAATGCAGTCACCAAGCTATGATTTTAATATCCTCCGATACTGTGGCTTCATCTTGGCCTGACCAAAGCATCAATGATTGTCTCATGCCATGTGGCATGATCTAAGGCTGTCCACCATGTTGTACCTGTACTTAATCTTGCTGCCATGCCATTTGACCACTGCTGAGCACCATGTTGTGTTTTTAATAATGATATAAAGGCACCAATCATTCCTAAGGGATTGGGTAAACGCATTTTGAGTTCAAACGTATGTACATGGAGAGAAAACTTGAAGACATCAGCAGCAGAGCTGTTTTCTGCACACAGGTCAAAGTGAAACTGAGACTGGATCACATGACACACTTCCCTTCCAGTGATGGTATGTTGCTATCCCTTAAAGGCATATTACAACAGTCCAAAAAGTTATCATCACCTGACCCCTTCCTCCAGGCTCTATCAAGTTACCTTTCCTTGGTGGGGGAAATTATTTATGTGGGAGTACAGTTTATTGAGTGCCTGCCCATGCTTTACAGAAGGGCCTTATTTGGGTTATTCACAGAATTGCAGACATGCAGGCCAAGATAATGAGTATCAGTAGATTATTTGTTTTTAGGCAATGGTAGCAAGGAGACACACCTCCATCAAATGCTCACATTTCTGTATTTTAAGAAAGGGCTCTTGAACAGTGATCCAGAATGAAAAGCATTTTCTTTCTCTCTCCCTCTCTCACCCATGAATGCTGAGGCCTATTGAAATTGTCCCACCCTAGTCAGTTGTTGTCACTTCCTCCATTCCAGCAAAGCATACTTTGCTTCCATACACCCAATAAAGACAGGTGAGTTTGAGCAACATTTGGAGTTTTCATTCAAATGCTTGACTCGATTGCTAGGGCCCCAGTGATATTGCTTTTTCTTGCAACTGCAATTGCTGATTTTAAATCTTTGTCCATTGAATTATATTTGCAGTTTTGAAACTCTACAGCTCTGTGTTATTTTACGGTCAAGTTACCATTTTCATAACATAATGAAATATTCCCTGTAGCCTCCAAACAGCCTAAAACTCAAATGGTTATATCTTGTATTCATTTTCCTTGAAAATTGCTACTGTAGATCTCACAGGATAATAGTGACCACATTATATTCCTTTAAGAGAAAGGATTGTTCAAGTATTTGAATTCAATCTGATTACATGCATAATTTAAAAATGTTAATGGATAAATCTTACAATATGCCCTCTCATTTCTTCCACATATACAGCCAAATTGTTGGGAGATTACTTTATTACATCACATGTAAAACTCTCAGAGATTGCATTAAGTGAGCTGCCAAGAAATGGAAGGAAAACAAGGCAAATAGAAAAAAATGATTGCAATTTCTGACAGTTCAATTGTATAAATCTGTAATCAATGAAGCCCTATGTCCATACTGGCTGAGTACCTGATTGAGCACACATATCTGTAATGGTTGTAGCTCTGCCTTAACACTGGGCTCTTTATCTGATGATCAACCAGAAGGCTAAGAAATGAAGATTGCAGCACGACTGTCAGGCAAGTAGCAATACAATGTACCATAATTTGCTTCAAATCTGTGATTATAATTTGCTTAAATATTGCTCTTAATTATTTTGTTTCCAGTCTTTCTTATGACATCGTTAAGTTGTTATGAGTTCATGTGAGCAGTATTGAATGTCATTTTTCAGCAGAGACATTCAGGCACCTTCAAGCTCCATTGTTTTTGTCTCCACTAACATGTCGATAATAGAGAACCCAATTTTGTCATTGATCCGTTCTCATCAATTATCCCCATTTTATTGTATTAAACCCATTACACATGGCCATATTTCTTAATAATGGATTATGCAGAAAATATGATGATATACAAAACCAGTGACAAGTAGATGATCTGAAAAGCAGTCCTATAGGTGAATATTTAATTATGTAATAATATCTGCAAACTTCTAACAGTATTTACAATAATAAATGGCTGACACACCAGTGCAGTACTGAGGGAATGCTGCATCGGCAGAGGTGCCCTTTTTAGGATATGACATGCCCCATCCACCTTCTCAGGTCAGTATCAAAGATTCCGTGGCACTATTTCATGGAAAAGCAAGGGCATTCTCCCTGGTGTCCTGACCAATACTACAACTCTCAACTAACACCACTTAAGAAACAGATTATCTGGTCATTGCCACATTCCTGTTTGTGGGAACTTGCTGTAGGCTAATTGGCTTCTGTGTTCCTTCACTTCAAAACTTCACTTCAAAACTATTTCATTGGCTGTAAAGCACTCATGGGCATCTAGAAGTCGTGAAAGATGCTATAGAAATACAAGTCGTTCTTTCTTTCATTGTTATCAATGTTAGCAAAGGCAAAAAAAATGCTTTGCCTATATAGACTTTTTAAGAGATGCATTTTTAGAGTACAATATGCTAGATAATTAGCACAAATGCTAAACCCTAAGGCTCTGGAACTGCAGCAGCATAGGTATGGTTGACAGGAAATGGGGCAATAATTTTTTTTTCTTGGGTCTGCGATATCCAACCTCTAAAAGCGATTTTTAAAATCACAAGATAAAATCAAACTTATGACTTATTTTAATTTTCTGTCCTTTTTTTATTCATTCATAGGATGTGGGTGTCCACTGGCTAGGCCAGCATTTATATTTAAAATCACAGGATAAAATCAAACTTACAAATTATTTTAATTTTCTGTCCTTTTCTTTTATTCATTTGTGGGATGTGGGTGCCGCAAGGCCAGCAGCTATTGCCCATCCCGAATTGCCCTTGAACTGAGTGGCTTGCTAGGCTTTAAGAGGGCATCTAAGAGTCAACCACATTACTGTGGGTCTGGAGTCATACATGGGCCAGACCAGGTAAGGACAGCAGGTTTCCTTCCCTAAAGGACATTAGTGAACTAGATGGGTTTTTCCATCAATCGACAATTTTTTAAAAATGGTCATCATTTGACTTTAAGTCCAGATTTTTATTGAATTCAAACTCCACCAACTGCCATACTGGGATTTGAACTCTGGTCCCCAGGCATTATCCTGAGTTGCTGGATTACCAGGCCAGTGACAAAACCACTATACCACCACATCCCCTAAACACGCTATATTTTTAAATTGTCTAGTGATACTTTGAGAATAGCCATTAGTCCCATTGGAAAGAACGAATTTGAGTTTGCTGCACAACTTAAATATCTAACATTTCTTCACAAATCAAAAGTGAAAGTAAAATTCAAAGACATTTGGTAACTATCCTTACTACTCCAACTAGTATTGTAGCCTCACTTGACGCCAACCATCTATTGGATCCATCTGTCAACTACCCCAGTGAGACGCATTTAAGGTTTGATAAATACTGAGGGAGAGGGAACAGAAGGCTATGGAGGCAGGATAGGAAAAGTTAGATATAAGCAAAATACTGCGAATGCTGGAAATCTGAAACAATAACAGAAGATGCTGGAAAAACTCAGCAGGCCTAGCAGCATCTGTGGAGAGAGAAAGACAGTTAACGTTTCGAGTCCGTATGACCCTTCTCCAGAGCTGAAACAGCTTGTCAGACATCAAGAGCGAAATGGAAAGCAATGAAGGTGCACAGTTAGAAAGTTAGAGTGGAAGGAGGTTCATGAGGAGTATAAAGGTTGGTGTAAACTAATTAGGCTGTATGCCCTGTTTCTGTGCTGTTGTTCAGTTGGTAGTGCTCTTATCTCTGAGTCAGAAGGTTCTGGATTTAACTACCATCCAGGACGTGAGCACAAATATTAAGACTGGCACTCCAGTGCAGTGCTGAGGAGTACTGCACTCTCAGCGATGTCATCCTTTGGACATTAAAGCAAGACTCTATCTGCCCTCTCAGGTGGATATAAAAAATGTTTTGACACTATTTCAATGAGGAGCGCAGGAGTTACCCCTGGAAAACATTTATCCCTCATTTGGCATTGCAGGAAGAGATTATCTAGTCATTTATCAGATTGCAGTTTGTGCAACCTTGCTGTGTGCAAAATGGTTGTCACGTTTCCTATGCTACAATGGTGACTACACTTTAAAAGTACTTGGCTCTAAAGTGCTTTGAGATGTCCAGGGCTGTGAAAGCTGATATATAAATGTGAGTCTTTTTTTTAAGATTCTATGTAATTCTTTGTAATGAAAAGTTGAAAATCAAACAACTAAGTGAAAAGTAAATAAGAGTGTATCTATTTGGTGATGATGCTTGATGGCCATAAAACTCTATAAAACTATGGTAAGGAAGGAGGTCATGGATATGCAGTTAGTGCTTCATACTTATAGCTCCTCTCAAATTGCATTGAGTCACTACTACCAGCTTTTATTTTACTTCACTGACTTTTACCCTGCTAATTGTTATATATATCAAGCTCTTCCTTATACAGTAATCATAACGACCCCTTTATGTTAAAGAATAACTTAATCAAACCTGAAACCAAAATCGCATATTCGCCAATGAGCTTTCAGTTCTTGTGAACAATAGAAACAACTAAAACCAGGTATGGACGACAATGGGAGTGATTAGATAATTAGCTGCTGTTAATCATCTTTTCCACTTAGGCCATATCAATCATTTGCAATACTCTTGTCTCATATGTCTGGTATATGTTGCTTGTGCTTTTTTTTTCCAATTATGATGACAAATCAGAGGTGTTGCTTTCAAAGTGGTAACAATAGTGGTTGAACAAGACTGCTCATACAAATGTTCCAACTGCTTTGAATAAAGGTCTTCATAGGAACTTGTGGTATGCTGTCTGCTTTGGTTATTCAAACCAGGTTTCTTCCCATAGGACTGTTTGAGTTATATCATCCTGAAATCCAAGATCTAAGCAGGCTTTATCTTGCCTTAGAAAGAAAAACTACACAATAAACAATTAATTAGCAGGTTTCTCCTTCTCTGCACAAAAGGATCCATTCCATAATATTTTTTTCTGTTGGTTATACTATTCCAGTGCATCGTGCTTTGTTGCAGGAGCATGTAGTTGGCACTTCACAGCTTTGCTTGTCAGTTGGAACATATGACAATATAGGTTTTAATAACCTATTAATTATGTCCCAAATGCAACTGATGCAGTGAAACGTATTTAGATTATCTCTGGTAACGTTGTCCATATACGCAATCAGTCTTTTACAGCAAAATAAAGCTTATGTTTGTGGCCAAACTTCATTAAGATACCATACATAAATGACTTTTGGTTCAAATAGTGACAACAAACAAAATTGTTCATTATGGTATAGTTCTCAAAATGTTAGCAATGTGGCTGTCTTAATCTGAATAGTCTCTTCAAGAGTAAAGAACAATATTAATCCATTCACTTAATCAGCTTAATTACAGTGATTGATCAATTGATAATGGTTGATTTTTAAAAAATGAGGTAGCAAAACTGAAATGGTTCTTTCATTGATAACCGATAATCTTGTTAATTGAGAGGCGCTTATTTTACTTATTCTAACTACCCGTTCAAAAATGTTCCTAACAATGGTATATTGCAAAACCTTAATGAAAGTTTATTTTTTCACAAAAGGAATTCTTTAAATTGTGAATAAAAGCAGATTTATTTTGACATTCAGAGTGGAACTCAACAATGGCCGGAATTTTCCAGCCCCTCACACAGGTGGGAACTTCCGGTCCCACCAATATGAATGGAAATTTCAATGGCTCGCTGGCCTGCCATGGGGGGGTGGGGGGTGGCGGGGTTTGCAGCTGGACAATTCCAGCCAATGAATTGAATTTGGTCTTTCCTTTCACGAACTTAAGCTATAGTTGAAAAAAAGTCCAATATTGCCTTAATTTTATAATTCTCACTTTTTTGTTCAAGTACCTGCATTGCTTTGTTCCTCCCTAGCTCTGCAAGGTCCTCCAGCCCTACAGGTCTCTGAGAACTATGGGGGAGCAAAGGGAGTGAAGAGTGCAAGAGTGCACAAGGCCAGAACTCTGACCTTGTGCACTCCTCTCTCGCTTTGCTTCACAATTGGCGATTGTGCCTTCAGCCATCTAGACCCTAACATCTGGAGCTCCTGGCCTAAACCTATTCACCTTTCTATCATCCTTTAAGACCCTCCTTAAAATCTACCTCCTTGACTAAGCCTTTGGTCACCTTTCCTAATATCTCCTTCTTTGGCTCAGTGTCAATTTTGACTGATGACGTTCCTGTGGATTGCCTTGGGATGTTCTAAAGACTCTGCATAAATGGAAGTTGGTTGTTGACTATAAAGACTCCATTTGATTTATTTTCCAACACAATTGATGAGGTTTGATCACAGGACCAGAAATGTACCTAGATTGCTCCTAGTGTAATTGTGGAGTGAAGGTGTTCTTAAGAAAATGCTTAAATTCTGCTTTGTGCCATTCATCCTTCATCAGTGAAATGGTTAACATTGCAGAGAAACCAGATGGAAATGGAAACCATATGGTGCTATGATCTGTAAAACAAATTCACTTCTACTAGAGTAAATTTGTTGTCTTTTGTTGCAGACCTTCCTTGTAAACCAGCTGTTCCAGCTGTTCCCTTGTCTTTCCCATAGTTATCATGCCTCAACGCCTTCATCTGATATCAGTAGCAGTTGCCAGTAACTTCAGCTAACCACATACTGGACTCTAAATGTGCAGATTGAATACGCACATCCTCTAAGGCTGATTAGGGCTTTAGCAAGATGAAAGACAGCTCAACCAATCACTGATGAGTTATAGGCACCATGGGAGGAAGTAAAGCAGCCACAGGCATTTTTTGCTGTCTAGCAGTTATTAATGAAATATTAAGACCAGTAAAATCAATATCAGCTGAACAAATGTACAGCCATAATAAAGACTAAGTGCTTTAAGGTTTTTTTTCACTGTTTACTATTTACATAATTGCTAGCATAAACTTTATGAACGAAGTTTTACCGTTTATCCAATCAGCCTTTCTGATTTGCATTCATAGCATGGTAGGTTTCCTTGTGCTGACCAATCACAAACCTTTATAGTGTGAATGCAGCTAGCCACAATTGAAGACATTTCCTCCTAACTCTGTCAAAGACCAGACTCTGTGCTTTGTGTGAATCATGGATATAACTATCTTAATATGCTTTGAGTAACATGTTCCATTGAAATGATTACCATTTTTGAGTAAAAGAACAATGAATTATAAATCTTTTGCAGATTATGTAATTATTTTGTTTTAATTTTGCTCTACTGATCATTACATGAGGTAATGTCTTTGGATTTTGCTTGTGCAGTGTAATCAATGGTTAATGCAAATGGAGGCATAAAGAATTTGAACCTTGCTTTTTGGATGGATTAAGTAGGCCTGTCAGCCATTTTGGATAATATTTTGTTGCTTTTAGAACACGTTTTGACAAATGGCAAAGAACTTGAACAGTTTAATCTAAGAGTTGGCCATTTTCTTCTGTCCTGCAATGGTGCTAGTAATGCATTTTTGCTAATAAAGTATGAGTAACCATGAAAACACTAGATTTTTATGACACAATTTATTTCTTGCAATATCTAGGATTTTGTAATGCAGCGAATGCTGGAATGCGCTGCCTGAAAAGGTGAGGTGGAAGCAGATTCAATAGTGAACTTTCAAAAGGGAAGTCGATATATGTCTAAACAGGAAACATTTGAGGGTCATTGGGGAAAGAGTAGGGGAAGTGGGTCTAAATGGATTTTTTCGCAGAGCTGGCAGAGGCTGTATGATTCAATCGAAAGAGGGGGAAGTCATTCAACCCCTCGGCCATTAAAAGTGCAGCCAGTGCAAATTTGGCAAGGATGGGGTCATATGCGAATAAATTCAGAAGAACATGTTGTCGCATGTGTTGTAATGATATAAAGGCATCAATCGCTTATAAGGGATTGTGCAAATACATTGTGGGTTCAGTTATTAATTCTTGGCACATGTGAACATATATACATGGACAGAAAACTTGAGGACATCAGAGCTGTGTGTCTGTGTGCTGCTCCAGGCCAAAGTGAAACTGAGGCTGGATCACATGACACAATTCCCTTAAAGTGATGGCACGCTGCTATCTTTTAAAGGCATATTACAACATCCCCCATTCTTTTTAAAGATACCTATTTAAAATACATCTTCATGTTTAGTTACCATTACATAAAAGTATAGGGCTGGTGAATCTATGAGTCTCTCAGGTGTAGAGGTAATCTACTGGTATGCCCAGATCATGTATTGGGATTCTCGTATGGAGGGTTTTTTAATTTGCTCACAGTGAATTGTGGGGTTGTCATTCTTGGATATTGTTCCTGGTTGCATTTTGCATATCCCTAGATGCAACAGGAGTCTACAGTAGTTGATGAGCTAGAATGGATCTGATTTGTGCTCGGTTATACCTCACCATTACATCTTCATGTGTAATGACTTCATAGGACCATGGTTCTGAATAAATCCTTGTCACCTCAGCTGGTTGCCACATACCTTCTGTGGGATCCTGAATGTGAACTTTTTGTCCCAACTGTAAACTTGGCAATTCCGAACCTGCATTTTTATCGTGCATGTTGATCATCCTCTCTTGCAGTTTTAAAAGTTGCTGTCTAGTTTCTGAGAGAGCAGAATTAGTAAGAATAGGTATTTGGTCTGCCGAATGTAAGCTCTGCCAGTGATGGAATAGTTGCATTTAATGGTGTTGCTCTCAGATGTAACATTGCAACATGTAGATCTTGCTTGGTTTGTCTACATTTGAGAATTAGGGATTTCACCATGCAAATTATTTGTTCAGCTAGGCCATTAGATCTTAGGGTAATGAGGAGAAGAAGTAGTGTGATCAATATTCCACTTCTCACACATATCCTGAAATGGCTTACCAATAAGTTGCATGCCAAATAAACTGAAAATAGCACTTAGCATGTGCACAACAGTTGTGTTTGATGTATAGGGCAATTGTCGAATAATGTGGTACTTAGTAAAGTAGTAACCGATAATTATGAATTCAGTGCCATGGACATGAATGTGGTTGGATGTGATTATTGAACCAAGAATGGGTGGGAACATCATGTGGAATGATTGATTCTTTCTGTTGACTTGGTATATGCTCTTGACATGCCTCACACTTCTTAATGATGACTTCAATGTCATTGATCATACCTGGCCAATAGACTGCCTGTCTTGTGAGTCTTCTCATCCAATCTATGCCCATGTGTGAATCATAAAGTTGTTGAAAAATATCAGGTCACAAAGATTCCAGTATGATGAGCTGCCTGCCTTTAAAAATGACTCCTCAGGAGATGCCTAGCTCATCCATTACAACATGCTGAACTGAATCAGGCCATCCTTCAATAATGGTTTTCCACATTTTCTGGAGAGTGGAATCTTTCTTCTTGTAGCTGTCAGCATTTGCATTGCACAAAATGTACCAAATCAATTGATGGACTTGCATTCTCCTGCAGGTGTAATGTTGCAGCTCCCTTGAAACTGCCAATTTTGTTGAAACATTCTGGATATTTTGGATGTTAGGTCCTGAACTGGGGTGATAGGAGTAGTTTCTAAGGTTGATCTGCCATGCGATGTCCGACTAATTCCACGGATTGTTACTACTGTGAGGTCACAGCATGCTGGTGGACCTGCGATTGCCAAGCATTTAGTCTCACAGATATAGAACATCTGTGGCACCCAGGAGGATTGCTTGTACTGGCCAGGACTAAAGAACCTGCATATGAAATTAGTGAACCATTGTGCCCTGAAAGTTGTGCAAAAGTAGGTTTTGCCATGGCCTTGCATGTCTGTGGATACATGTCTTCTAGAATTCACAGAGGTAGTATGTTGGCACTTGCCCTTTGTCAATCTTGGCCAATAACAAGTAGTTGCCAACATTCTTAGGACAAATAATTTGAATCTTGGTAAAAAAACTTCAGACAGTGTGATGGCATCTATGTTTTCCACGAGATTGACAGTGTGGAACATGTGTTCATTGCCCTTCGTCTCATCATACATATCATTGTTATTTTCTGGTTTGTCAATCACCTCACATATATGTTTCTGATGGGGTACTGGATGGTAATGTTACTGCTTAAAGTCACCCATTGTGTACAGTCCATTTGGGGCAGTGAATGTGTCTTTGTAGCTGCATCAGCCTTAGCTCTAGTGCACTAGCACTGCCAATGGCCCTTTCTGCTATATGCCTTGCAGAATGGCTGGAAAGCTGGGCACATTCTTGGTGCATGCAGAAGGCCACACCTTCCACATGTCTTGCCAGGTTTGGGCACTCTCGTGACTGCGTCAGCAACTGGGGTTGTACTTAGGACCTGTAAGATTTGTTGACCTGCGAGGATTGCTTTGTACTTATGTCCATCCTTTAGTAGCTCTTTGAAGCTATATGCTTTGAGCTTGTCCAGCAGATCTTTCTGGAACACTTCCATGGGAGTCGATATGATTACTAACTCAACAATTTTGTCTGCTATAAAAACAAAAAACTGCAGATGCTGGAAATCCAAAACAAAAACAGAATTACCTGGAAAAACTCAGCAGGTCTGGCAGCATCGGTGGAGAAGAAAAGAGTTGACATTTCGAGTCCTCATGAACCTTCAATAGAATTGAGTAATATTAGGAGAGGGGTGAAATATAAGCTGGTTTAAGGTGGTGGTGGGGTGGGGGGCGGTGGTGTGTGTGGGGGGAGAGAAGTGGGGGGGGGTGTTTTTGTAGGGACAAGCAAGCAGTGATAGGAGCAGATAATCATAAGATGTCACAGACAAAAGAACAAAGAAGTATTGAAGGTGGTGAAATTATCTAAATGAATGTGCTAATTTAGAATGGATGGCAGGACACAAAAGGTATAGCTCTAGTGGGGGTGGGGTGGAAAGACTAACAGGGCATAAAAGGTATAGATTTAAAAATAATGGAAATAGGTGGGAAAAGAAAAATCTGTATAAATTATTGGAAAAAACAAAAGGAAGGGGGAAGAAATGGAAAGGGGGTGGGGATGGAGGAGGGAGTTCAATATCTAAAGTTGGTGAATTCAATATTCAGTCCGGAAGGCTGTAAAGTGCCTAGTCGGAAGATGAGGTGCTGTTCCTGCAGTTTGCGTTGGGCTTCACTGCAAGCCAAGGACAGACATGTGGGCAAGAGAGAAGGGTGAGTCTGTCCGCAAGAAAGACCCAAACCTCCCTGTTGCTTGCCATTTTAACACTCCACCCTGCTCTCTTGCCCACATGTCTGTCCTTGGCTTGCTGCATTGTTCCAGTGAAGCCCAACGCAAACTGGAGGAACAGCACCTCGTCTTCCAACTAGGCACTTTACAGCCTTCCGGACTGAATATTGAATTCAACAACTTTAGATATTGAACTCCCTCCTCCATCCCCGCCCCCTTTCCATTTCTTCCCCCTTCCTTTTGTTTTTTCCAATAATTTATATAGATTTTTCTTTTCCCACCTATTTCCATTATTTTTAAATCTATACCTTTTATGCCCTGTTAGTCTTTCCACCCCACCCCCACTAGAGCTGTACCTTGAGTGTCCTGCCATCCATTCTTAATTAGCACATTCATTTAGATAATTTCACCACCTTCAACACCTCTTTGTTCTTTTGTCTGTGACATCTTTTGATTATCTGCTCCTATCACTGCTTGCTTGTCCTTACAACCACACCACCCCCACTTCTCTCCCCCCACCACCCTCCACCTTAAACCAGCTTATATTTCACCCCTCTCCTAAAATTACTCAATTCTGTTGAAGGGTCATGAGGACTCGAAACGTCAACTCTTTTCTTCTCCGCCAATGCTGCCAGACCTGCTGAGTTTTTCCAGGTAATTCTGTTTTAATTCTGTCTGCTAGCTCTGCATTTGAAAAATCATAGCACGTACCCTTTTCTCTGCATCTGCTATGAAGTGGGCTATGGATTCAGTTGGCTGTTGTCAAAATGACATGAACTCTCATTGATGAATATAGAATTTTGTTCTGATTCTGAAATGGTCTTCCAATTTATTCCATATCTTTTGGGGATCCTTTAGAGTTTCTGCTGTTAATCCTGATGAGTTCAACCTGTGTAACCCTTCATTCCCAATTGCTTGCTTTTCTGGTTCAGATAAACCTGAATCAAGAAAGCATAGCCCTGTACTCTGTTCATACATTTTGAATTCAGATAGAAGGTCAGCTGCACCTCAGTCGGGCAGGGGAATGTTGTGGACATTCTGACAATATCCCTATGACGTTCCTTCTCCTATAGTACCTTGGATGAGTGTCGCTGTATTCACTTTCGTGCAGTTTTCCGAAGATGTGCCCATTATAATTGCAAACTTCTCTGGCCCGATTTTTATGAGGATTTTTCAATCTGTTTTTTTTTGTCTGACTCTCCCTCGCTCGCTACTGATCCAGTTCACACCCTGGTCGCCCGCCTTTACCGACTGAGCTAAGTTGGTCCTCTTGGCAGGCTGTCCCACTCAGCGAACTGACAGGCTATGTGCTGTAATCTCACCATGATCTGTCCGCTTACCTGCACTTTATTGGAGCATTGGGTCTTCAAAGCTTTTCTGCACAGTCACCACACTGTGATTTCAACATTCTTCGATGCTGCAACTCTCTTGCGGTCTGACCAAAATATCAAGGGTTGTCTCATGCCATGTCGAATGATCTAAAACTGTTCACCCTGTTGCACCTGTACTGAATCTTGCTGCCAAGCTGAGTACAATGTCATTTAGAAGGAGCGACTGCTGCACACCATGCCGTGTGTGTTATAATGATACTGTATGAGGACGCCAATCACTCATAAGGGATTGTGCAAAGTTCCATTGATTATGAACTCATTTATTAATTCTTAGCAGATCTGAACATATATACATGGACAGAAAACTTGAGGACATCAGAGTTGTGCGTCTCTGTTCTGCTCCAGCCCAAAGTGAAACTGAGGCTGGATCACATGACGTACTTCCCTTAAAGTGATGGCATACCGCTACCCCTTAAAGGCATATTACAGCAGATGCAGGTGGCAAAGTTTTGAATGGGCTGGAGCTTATAGAAGGTGGAACTCACTCCACACCATTCACAACATGGTAATATTATTTATCAATAGCAGAGATCTGTGTTGATTATCTGAATGAAATTTATGTTTGGTGGATTAACAAACATCAGGCAACTGTGTAACTCAACACCAAACATTGCAAATACTCACGTTTGTCTCATAGGTAGATTAACAGATGTGAACGGTTAAAGACATTTACAGAGTGGAACTAGCGTTAGATTAAAGTTACAATATGCTTCATCATGGAGTAGTGGGAGCTGATTCACATTCACAGTTCCCCACACATTCCTGGGGATAGACACCAGCTGCTCCTGGTTTGTTCTTGCGTAATTCCTAGAGCAAAGTTCATGGCTGCAGTAGATTTTCATTGTTCAGCAACAGATATATTGTCCGGATCTGTATACCCTGCCTGGAGCAGGCTAAGACAGGGGAGGGCATCAAATCAGATGGGGTGGCTCCTGGTGGCGCTGCTGGAGCTGAAGAGCTGCCAGCCCTCTGACTGACCGGCAGTTCTTGGAAGCAGAAAACCCTGCCTCAGTGGGGGCGGAAGCCATGACCTCAGGCAACTAATTCCCTGAGGGTCATAAATTCTGATTATGGCTTCCAGGGTCACAGAGGCATGGTTGCCCCTTACATTGTGGCCGTTGGGAGGGGCTGCCACCACCTTGTAAAATCATGGCCATTATTGCACAGAATCATTTATTGAACCTACCTGCAATTGCATGGCAATAATAAGACTTAAAAAGTGTGTGTTGAAATTACTTTTTCCAGAACTGGCACCATATCTGTTCCATCTACTGTGGTTCAGGGAGATTTTTTGGCCTACGTTTATCCCTCAACTAACACCACAAAAATGGATTGACTAGTCATTTATCTCATTGCTGTTTGTGGGAGCTTAATGTGTGCAAATAGGCTGCAGCATTTCCTACATTACAGCATTGATAATATTTCAAAAAGTAAACCATCGTCCATGGAGCACTTTAGTACTTTTAAAGATTGTGACAGGTGTTAAATGAATGCAAGTTCTTGCTTTCTTCTATGATGTATAAATCTGTGGTTAAGAAAAACACACAGGCCTTTGAATTTATTACGATCAGTCGTGTGAGGGAGTTGACAGGCTCGGTGGATTCTGCTTCTCTGTTCAGCAGCTTTCTAACTGCCATTAAGTAGTAAAATAATGTGATGCATTCTTATAGAGAGTGCCTCAGAGTAGAAGAGAAGCAGCCCAGGGCGGAAACATCAATTCATTCCACAGCATATCAGTCAGCTAGAACATGATTATATGGTATTGCAGAGAAAGTGCTTAAATAAATTGTTGCTGGTTTGTGGACAGCACTTGTAAGTGGAAAAGAATATTTACCAGCATATTATTTCAAGTTGTATAATCAAAAACAGAAAGCCCAAGACTGCCTTAATGCAAGGAATATTCAAATCAACATTTCGCTCGTATGGAAGGATGATAGGTCATTGACCTGAAGCTTTGGGCGGAATTTAATTTAATTAACGTGGGTACATCCTACAGGCTGGGAACCGCTGGGAAATCCACTTAGCCTCTGAGGAGGTGACTTGACTGGGTTAAGTGCCTGTTTGGCCAGCCTCGGGCCTTCCCAGTGATTCGGGACCCTGGGGCAGAAGTAGCGCCCGCCAAGACCTGCCGGGCAATCAGAGGCCGGCCGCTCTCCATTCCAGGCAGTGCCACCTGGAGCAGAGGGGGCCCAGGCGACAGGTGAGTGAGGGCAGGATGGGGGTCACGGGGAGCGGGTCACAGGAAAGGATGATCAGGGGGGTTGGAGGTAAGGGCATGAGGGGTGGCTTTCAATGGTCACTCCTTTGTTCAATGCTGGGACCCTGCCTTTAAAAGAGAGACCACCCTCCCCCCAACCCCACCTCTACCTCCACCTCCATTCCCCTCCCACCCAGCAGGCAATCCTGACAAGATTTACCTGGTGACCTTCGGGAGGCATGCAAAAACCATATCACCACTGAGTTCCAGATGGCGCAGCTATAATTGGTGTCAATTGACTAATTAATGAGTCTAACTGACAACCCACATCAAGGGGGTGGGTTTCACCCAGGCCCATTCCTGCCTCCAAATTAATTGCAGGAGGTTTCCCTTCCACTGGGAGACAGATGTGCAACCTTTCCCATGGTTAAGTGGGCACAGCTGGCATATTTGCCACTTCTACGGGCTGCATTGAATCCAACCCTTTAACTCTGTTTCTCTCTCCACAGATGCTGTCTGACTTGCTGAATATTTGCAGCATTTTCTGCTGTTATTTCAGATATCCAGCAGTCGCCGTATTTCACTTTTGCATTTTGCTTCCATTGTCTCTTTATGACCCAGAAATGACTGACGCCAATTTTAGTGGAAAAATTAATGCTCAGATGACGTTACCCTGTCTGCTACTGTGAGACAGCTGTTAACCTATTTATTTTCAATGATTAAATGTCCCTGTTCCACAAGCAGACACTGGAATGGCATGCAAATAAATTAAGCATTTGTCTGTTGATATCACTAACAGTCATTTCTAGGTTTATATTCTTTCATTGAATTGACTGTGAAGTTGATCATGTAGTTATAGCAGACAATAGTTTAAGCCCCACCTGCTATCGAGGTGAAAGTTACAATAATTGTGTTTTCCATTGACAAGTTATATCAAATTCACATTCTCGACTTCAAATAATTATTTCCTGCTCTGTTAAACCCTCTGCAGTCTAACCAGAGTTATAGAGCTGCACTTCTCTCTTTTATGCTCCTGCAGTGCTAATCTAACCATCACTCAAATCCATGTTGTCTTCTCAATATTAGTCCTTTTTTCTAACTCCATTTGGAGTGCCAGTGACTATAAAGATAGTTGCTACTAAATATGAGGTTGCCCTGGATGTGAAGAGGACATCGGGGGGTTGCAGATAGGTTGAGTGAGTGGGCAAAGATCTGGCAAATGGAGTTTCATGTGGGAAAATGTGAAGTTGTTCACTTTGGCAGGAAGAACAAAAAAGCAGAGTGATACTCAAATGGAGAATGGCTGCATAATTCTGAGGTGCAGAGGGATCTAGGTGTTCTAGTACATGGGCTGAATTTTCTGTTTGGCAGCAGGGCGATGGGCGGAGCGGCAGTGGGCATGGGCAGACGTGGACCCAATTGGGTCCATGCCACCATTTTACGTGGGTGGGCCAATTAAGGGTCCATGCCACCATTTTATGTGGGTGGGCCAATTCATATAAACTGGCCTCTTTATATGAAGCGCTGGCAGCCATTGTAAGGCTGCTCATAATGTCAAGTGGAAGGCTTCACCAGAGGGCTTCTGGTGAGCAGGCCAGTCTAGAGGGTAGGCCAATGGAGCAGGTGAGGCTGGAGGGTAGGGCAGCAGGACAGGCCAGGCCGGAGGATAGAGCGGGAGGCTAGTGCGCCTCTCGTTTCTCGGATGATTGCCTTGCTGCCCTCCTCGAAGAGGTGGCTGCACGGCAGGTGGTGCTGGTTCCCCAGGATTGGAGGAGGAGGCCCCCCCCCACACATGAGGAAATGAGCCTGAAAGGAGGTGGCGGAGGTGGTGAGCTCCCTTGACGTGGTGCAGTGCACCTGGATCCAGTGTTACAAGCATTTCAACGACTTGTTGCGCTCTGGCATGGTGAGTACCATGTTGGCGTTGGGCATTAAACCCAGCTGGTTGGCTTACCCCCTGCTGCCATGCCCCCACCCCCCACCCCCGCCCCCCCACCCTCCCCCCCACCATCCCCCACAACACCTCAAGTCTGAGTGTAGGGACTGCATTGAATCATTATTGGCACTTATCCTTTGCTGGAAGGGCAAGCAGATAGTGCCCATGCTGAGGTCAGCCTAAGAAGGTGATGAAGAGATGTGTTTTGCCCCCGCAGCATGTGTTACACTGTGTCCCACATGATTGGGTTGGGGGCAACCTGGAGGAGCTGCACCTAGGTACTGTGTTTGAACTCCAGGACATATCCAAGTCAGGGTGATGACATGCTGGGAGGGGAGCTTCAAGGTGGTGTGGCAATAAGCCATCTTCTGCCCCATACGCTCCACGTGCATGTGCCTCCTTGCTATGGAAGGATATACCGTGTGGTGCCTAACGTGATGTAGGCAGCAAGTGGCCAAGGTGGGGGTGGGGTGTTGTGTAGCAGGCTGAGCATTTTAATGTGGGTGTTCGGAAGCAGCGGGGTGAGGAGGTTCTGGAGGCCTGATATGTCCCACTCTGGTTGGGGTGGGCCGTGCGTGAACAGAGTCCATGTGCAATTTTCACTAGTCAATGCCCTTCTCTCATTTTCAGGAGAAGAATGCACATAATGCAGCAGAGAGTGTGAGGACTGGTGGCGGCCAGGTGCAGATCTTAGCTGCTTCAAGCAGGAGGCCCTGGATCTGGCCAGGTGCCATGAGCCAAGGCCCACTGGTGTCGGTGAGGCTGAGGTGCCACGGGCAGGTCTTTATGCCCAACAGCGAGGTCAGCATCAAAAACAAAAACAGAATTACCTGGAAAAACTCAGCAGGTCTGGCAGCATAGGCGGAGAAGAAAAGAGTTGACGTTTCGAGTCCTCATGACCCTTCGACAGAACTTGAGTTCGAGTCCAAGAAAGAGTTGAAATATAAGCTGGTTTAAGGTGTGTGTGTGGGGGGCGGAGAGAGAGAGAGAGAGAGAGAGGTGGAGTGGGGGTGTGGTTGTAGGGACAAACAAGCAGTGATAGAAGCAGATCATCAAAAGATGTCAACAACAATAATACAAAAGAACACATAGGTGTTAAAATTAAAGTTGGTGATATTATCTAAACAAATGTGCTAATTAAGAATGGATGGTAGGGCACTCAAGGTATAGCTCTAGTGGGGGTGGGGAGAGCATAAAAGATGTAAAAAAATATATAAAATAAATAAATAAATATTTTTTTTTTCTCTTTTTATAATGGAAATAGGTGGGAAAAGGAAAATCTATATAATTTATTGGAAAAAAAAGAAAAGGAAGGGGGAAACAGAAAGGGGGTGGGGATGGGGGAGGGAGCTCATGACCTAAAGTTGTTGAATTCAATATTCAGTCCGGATGGCTGTAAAGTGCCTAGTCGGGAGATGAGGTGTTGTTCCTCCAGTTTGCGTTGGGCTTCACTGGAACAATGCAGCAAGCCAAGGACAGACATGTGGGCAAGAGAGCAGGGTGGAGTGTTAAAATGGCAAGCGACAGGGAAGTTTGGGTCATTCTTGCGGACAGACCGCAGGTGTTCTGCAAAGCGGTCGCCCAGTTTACGTTTGGTCTCTCCAGTGTAGAGGAGACCACATTGGGAGCAACGAATGCAGTGAGGTCAGCATTGTTCTCCCAATAGCCTTAGCTGTGCTGAATGTTAATTGATTTAATTTTGCAACATGGCTTGACCATTGACTATGGAAGGATGACAGCACAATGATCCGGGGGACAGGGATACACTTTGACATTGTGTCCACGTTAATTACTCCACTGTCATAAGAACATAAGAATTAGGAACAGAAGAAGGCAATTCAGCCCCTCGAGCCTGCCCCGCCATTCAATACGATCATGGCTGATCACATTTCAGCCTCAACTCCAATTTCCTGCCCTCTCCCCATAACCTTTCAACCCGTTACAAATGAAAAATCTGCCTCCTCCTCCTTAAATTTATTCTGCGTCCCTGCATCCACTGCACTCTGAGGCAGTGAATTCCACAGATTCACGAGCCTTTGAGAGATGTAATTCCTCCACATCTCTGATTTAAATCTACCGCCCCTTAGACTAAAACTATGGCCTCTCATTCTAGAATGGTCCACAAGGGCAAACATCCACTCCACGTCTACTTTGTCTATGCCCTTTAGATCTTATATACCTCAATTAGATCTCCTCTCATCCTTCTAAACTCTAGGGAGTAAAGGCCTAAACTGCTCAACCTCTCCTCATAAGACAAGCCCCGCATCTCTGGAATCAATCTAGTGAACCTCCTCTGAACTGCCTCCAGTGCAACTACATCCTTCCTCAAGTAAGGGACCAAAACTGTGCACAGTACTCCAGGTGCGGTCTCACCAATGCCTTGTACAGTTGCAACAACACCTCCCTAAAGCTATTCCTTTGGCAATAAATGCCAAAATTCCATTTGCCTTCCTTATTACCTACTGTACCTGCATACTAGCTTTCAGCAATTCATGCACGAGGACACCCAGATCCCTCTGCACTGAAGCACTCTGAAGTTTCTCTCCATTTAAATAATGAGTTGCCTTTTTATTCTGACAACCAAAATGGATAACCTCACACTTATTCATGTTAAACTCCATCTGCCAAATTTTGGCCCATTCACCTAACCTGTCATAACCATTTGTAAATTTCTTATTTCTTCATTGCAACTTACTTTCCCACCAATTTTGGTGTCATCTGCAAATTTAGCTATAGTACCTTCTATCCTTGAATCCAAGTCAATAATATAGATTGTAAATAGTTGGGGCCCAAGAACCGAACACTGTGGCACCCCACTAGTTACAGCTTGCCATCCAGAAAAAGACCCACTTATCCTTGTTCTTCCTTTCAGCATCATCGGAGCAGGGCCAGGAGGAGGAGCAGCAGAAGCCCCCTCTCACGGTTGAAGGGCCTGAAGTCTCACCAGCGTCACACCATTTCTGTGAGGCAGGCACCAGCGCAGATACTAGCACCTCGGAGGGAATTCGAACATCGGCTGGTGTATGGGGCATAGCGGTGAGGGCACTTCACAGTCGATGGAGGAGCTGGCAGAGACAGAGAGTGCCCATCGTGGCAGCAGTCGGAGGACTGCAGGGGACCAGGCACATGCTCAGTCGGTACCTGATGATGTGCCTCTGGAGTCCTCTGTGATGCAGAAGGTTCAGGAAATGTGGCCAGGTGTGCGGGAGCATCTGGGGTGATACGTGTGGCTATGCCTGACTTGGTCTCCATGGTGGAGGAGTCCACACGGACGATGGCCGAAGCAATGAGCCTCATGTCGGAGCGCCATGCATCTCCATGGAGAGAGTGGTGACACTCATGGAAAGCCTACTCCAGGAGACCTACCAGGGCTTCCTGGGGATGCACTCGGACCAGCAAGCCCTCACATTGGCATTGACCTCAGCTGGTCAGTGCCAGTGTAGGAGGTGGTTTGGGCATCAACTTCCCCAGCTCGGTGCCCATTCATTCACAGAGCAGGGAAGCCCGAAGTGACCTCACGTTGGTGCAGCAGCTGCCTGGTGTCTCTGCAGGCACCTCTCAGGGCGCTCCGGATGAGGGCGGCAGCTCTTCTGCCCCTCTCCTAGTGACCGTAGCATCTGGTGAGTCTGCAATGACCGGGGAGATGCCAGCTGTGGAACTGTCATCTCCCCCCCAGGCGGGGCCAGCACAGGCTCCACGGGCCAGAGGACGACCGCCAAGGTCATCGAGGCCAACAGGACAGCAGAGTCAGCAGGCTGGCTCACAAGCCACTCCGAGCAATGGGGCAGCACCAAGATGTAGCACCCGGAAAGAAAAATATAAGGCACCTTAGATACACCATGGGTTTTTCACTGATGCTTTTGTATTGGCCTGAGATGAGGTCCTTATGATTTGTTTTCTTTGGTAACACTACTCTCTTTTTTTTGGAATAAGTTGGTTTGCTTGACAGAATAAATTCAGATACGTCACCATGGCTGAGGGTGCCTCTTTTCTTCTGCATTGGGATGGTTTCCAAAACTGTAATGAGTGCTTGGTTGGACATTCGGCTTTATTAACAAGACCCTTAGTGACTTTCCTAACCTGGCAGTTTTTGCATTTAGGTGTCGAGTTTTGAGCCTACAGCCCAGGCTTGTCCTGATGGTCCATCTGTGTTGTGCTAGTTGATGGTTCGTTGGATTAAAGCCTTCCGGGTGTCTCTGCCTCCCTGGAGTTTGCCCGGGTCAGCATCTACTCCCTCAGCATTTCCCTGTGCATGTTCATCCTCGGACTCACTGCTGGACTCATCGTGTGCAGACACTGCTTCAATGTCTTCATCATCCACTGCGTCCCCCCTTTCCAGCACAAGATTGTGGAGAGTGCAGCATGCAACCACTATCAGCATCACACGATCTGTGGGGTACTGGAGTGCGCCCCCTGAGCGGTCCAGGCATCGGAAGCACATCTTGAGAAGGCCAATGGTTCTCTCCATCACAGCCCTTGTGGTGCCCTGGCTCCTAATGTACCGCTGCTCAGCTTCTGTTCTTGGATGGCGGAGAGGTGTCATGAGCCGCCTTCTGAGGGGATAGCCCTTGTCACCCAGCAGCCATCCATCCAGTCAGGTTGGAGCACTGAGGAGCCCCAGCATTTGGGAGCCTCTGAGGATAGAGGCGTCATGGGAGTTCCCTGGGTACCTTGCACAGACTTGTAAAATCTGCATCCTATGATCACACACTATCTGCATGTTCATGGAGTGGAAGCCCTTCCTGGTGATGAAGGCACCGGGCTCACCTACTGGTGCCTTGATGGCCACATGTGTACAGTCTATAGCACCCTGGATGCGGGGGAAGCCAGCAATGGCCGTGAAGCCTCTGGCTCGCAGTGTCTGGCTGGCCTGGTCCCGATGGTAGTGAGTGAAGGCCATTGCGTGCCTGAACAGAGCATCTGTAACCTGCTTGACACAAGTGTGGACAGTTGATTGGGAGACACTGCAAAGATCACCCACCGACCCCTGGAAGGAGCCAAGAGGCATAAAAGTTGAGGGCAGCTGTGACCTTCAGAGCCACTGGCATGGGGTGTCCACCCACACAGTTAGCGGAGATCTCAGGCCCTAACATCTGACAGATATAGTTGACTGCCTCCTTTGAGAGACAGAGCCTCCTTCGGCACTGCACCTTCGCTGCCTGTAAACCCTGGCAGCAGGATAGTGACGTCTTCTGCAGCCCCCTCTGCCTTGGACTACCTCTTGGCCCTGCGCCCCTTGTGCCAGCGCCTGTCTTCCCAAAGGTGGCTCCCCTGGACGCTGAATGTGGACTCCTGGCCTCCTCCCCCTTCCAGCCCTTGCTTCCTCCTCAGTGGACAGTCCAGCTCCTATTCGCAGGGTAAGGGAAGGCTTCCTGAAACCTGCAGGCCCAGAAAAGATTCCTCACTGCATAGTTCTGACCTGAAGGTTAAGAGTCTAGGAAAAGCAGCTGGAATGCATTTTAAAGTACTGCAGATCACACAGGCAAGTTTCAAAAACTTCCAGAAATAAATGCTTGACACATTCGCAAACCCAGTGAGCCCTCTAATCCCACCCGTGGGTAAGGTTAATACAAATGTGTCCCACCCGTCTGCCCATTGCGCCCGTGCGCTGAGCCGAAAATTGCATGGGCGCCGAAAAATCGGCATCGATTGAAAACCAAAGGGCCTTACCTGGCCCGTTAATTAATGGCGGGCGGGCGTCAGACATCATCGTGCGCCCGCCCAGCGAAATATCGTGATGGTGCGCAGTGACGTCAGGAAGCTCGCCTGATGTCACCGCGCGTCATTTTATGTGTGGATGAGCGGGGTCTGCCCCCTCACGCCAAAGAGAAAATTCAGCCCCATGAGTCACAAAAAGTTAGTATGCAGGTACAGCAAGTACTCAAGAAAGCTAATGGAATGCTATCCTTTATTATGAGAGGGACTGAACATAAAAGTAAAGATATTATGCTTCAGTTATACAAGGCATTGGTGAGACCTCACCTCGATTACTGTGTGCAGTTATAGTTTCCTTATTTAAGGAAGAATGTAAATGCATTGGAGGTGATTTACTAGATTGATACCTGGGATGAGTGTGTTGTCTTATGAGGAAAGGTTGGACAGACTGGGCTTGTTTCCACTGGAGTTTAGAAGAGTGAGCGGTGAGTTAATTGCAGTGGACAGAATCCAGAATGGTGGATGTCAAAAGGATGTTTCCTCTTGTGGGTGAGTCCAGAGCTAGGGGGCATTGTTTCAAAATTAGGGGTCGCCCTTTTGGAACAGAGATGAGGAAAAGAATTTTCTCTCCGAGAGTTTTGCAACTTTGAAATTCTCTGCCTCAGAAGGCGATGGAGGCGGGGTCATTGAATATTTTTAAGGCAGAGGTGAATAGATTCTTGTTAGGCAAGGGAATCAAAGGTTATGGGGTTTAGATGGGAATGTGGAAATTGAAACACAAACTGATCAGCCATGATCTTATTGAATGGTGGAGCAGGCTCGAGGGGCCAAATGGTCTACCCCTGTTCCTATTCCTTATGTTCTTATGGATTATACCTGCCTTGCTCCTCAAAGAACTTGAATAGACTTTAAAGATTTATGCCCCTTTTCCAATTTTAAGTGGATAAACTTGAATGATTGGTGCTGTTGGACAGAGTTACAGTCAAGCTTGTGTCAGGCTCAATACTTCTTACTGAAAGATTTGTTACTACATCAGAAAAAAAACAGATTATCTGGTCAGCTATTTCATTGCTGTTTGTGGAACCATGCTGTGTGCAAATTGGCTGCCACATTTCCCACATTATAAGACAGATTACATTTCCACAAAAACTTCATTGCTTTGGGACATCCTGAAGTCATGAAATGCACTATAGAAATGTTGGTTCTTTCTTTCTTATGATTGAAATAAATAATGGATCTTGCTGTCAATCAATAGGTATTTATGATAGTGGATATTCCACTGGTAACTCTTTTGGAGTTAAACCAATTATACTAAATTAACAAAATAAGGGATAAATCAAGCACAGCCCCTAAGTCAGGTCAGCTGTAAAACCAAGGACAAAGTTTAAAGGAAACTTACAAACTTTAAACCAAAATGTGATTAACGGGGTCAATAAAACACCCAGTCCCCGTGGTGCCCACCGAGCATGGAAGGCCTCGAGAGTGCCGGCAGACACCGTGTGCTCCCTCTCCAGGGACACCCGGCCGCAAATGTAGCCGCGGAAGAGGGACAAACAATCGGGCGAGACTCCCCCCTCGATCGCCCGCTGCCTGGACCTGTTAATGGTCAACTTGGCCAGGCCCAGGAGCAGGTTCACAAGGAGGTCCTCCTCCTTCCCGACCCCCGTCTGCACCGGGTGTCCGTAGATCAGGAGCGTGGGACTGAAGTGCAAACAAAACAGTAACAAAAGATTTTCTAAATAACTAAAAAGGGAGTGCAGCCTACCACACCTATTATAAGCATGGTCCACGGACTCCACAAAAAGGGCAGGTGTCCTGGGAGTCCGTGAACCTACACATTCTTCGATTATAGGGGACTGCTGCATGCAACACCCTCCAAACCAGGTCCCTGATAGAAATGGGGAGGACACCTCTGTAGAGGGCCACCCATCGGGGACCTCTGCCGCTGGACGGCAAATATTCCACTGGTAACTCTTTCGAGTACAAACATGTTTTCCATCTGTTCCTATTTGGATGAAGTTACATTGTTTCCCATTGTGAGATTTGAACTCTTGATCTTGGGGTTACAAGCCCAGTACCATAACCACTTGGCTATTTAGGCCAAGCTAATATTCCACTGGTAACTCTTTCAAGTACAAACATGTTTCCATCTGTTCCTATTCAGATGAAGTTACATTGTTTCATAGTTTGCCACCCCAAGATCAGGAGTTCAAATCTCACAGTTTGCCATTGTGAGATTTGAACTCCTGATCTTGGGGTTACAAACCCAGTACCATAACCACTTGGTTATTTAGGCCAAGCTAATATTCCACTGGTAACTCTTTCGAGTACATACCCATTTCCATCTGTTTCAGATGAAGTTACATTGTTTCATAGTTTGCCATTGTGAGATTTGAACTCCTGATCTTGTTGTTACAAACCCAGTACTATAACCACTTGGCTATTTAGGCCAAGCCAATATTCCACTGGTAATCTGACCAGCAATGACTAGTAATTAATTGGTGCCTTAATTGAGGGCCCTTGAACTCACCATGAAAGATTTGTTTTGGGAGCAATCCTCAGCCATTTGCACAACTTGGTCATTTCAGTGAAGATAGCTGGTACTGCATATTTAGTTGGTAGAGTGGAACTGGCCAATGACTAGCAACTGAAGATCATGAGCCACCAACACATCAGTAAATTGCAATCTGAAGAAATTTGCAAATAGCCCATTGTTAGTCTACTCAATCAGCATTTCCAGTTTTACAAGATGGATAGTGTTAGAACAATGTATAGCTTTTAAGTTTTATTTATATTTTGTACTTGAGTGTTAAGAAAGATGAAACCTGGTTTTAATTTTATTTAGGGTTTTTTGTGAGCAGGGTGCTAGGAAGTCTGTTTGTATGCGTGCATTTTTAATGAGGTTTTGCAACTTTTGAAGTGAAGAGATGGGTTACCAAGGGGTTAGCAGTTTAGTGAAGTTAAAAAAAAGACCTAAGGTAGGAAAAATGTGCTGTTGCCTAGCGACAGGGGTCCAGAGACACACAGAGAGACAGGGAAGCACAGAAGGGTAGTCATTTAGTGTGTGTGTACCAGAGAGTGCAGGCAGAAGGTCTAACCTGTCTAATAAGAAATCCTGCAAGCCTGCTGGGGAACTGAATTTAGGAAACTCTTGTGTTTGCTCTGAAGTTGAGAAGTTGAAGTTTAGATTGTGGTTTTTGGGTGTCTCATGGAGAGGTACCAGCTGAAGAAAAGCATCTAGCGAATGCTCAGAAGTCTGCCAGAATAAAACTGGTTGAAACTGAGCTAGCCCAAACAAGAAAACTTGGTGTTGAGAAAGTGGTAAATCTACACCGGGGTTTTCTGTCTGTTAGGGTTGCTGGAATAAAAGGAATAGTGTGAATGTGAATCGTTTTCTGGTACCTGTGTTGAAATCTTTCAAACCTTTTTGTCTAGTATAATATAATTCCTTTTTTCTTGCTTATTAAACATTTTATTCTTTGTGTTAATAGTATGCTGGCAGACTCTTGTGAATGTGTTCAGTAACTGACTTCCATGGTTTCTAAACAACCAAAGCTAGGATCTACCAAGCCAGGTTTCACTCTGGAATCTGACTTCTCTGGTATTAACATCAGCTGGGATAGTAACAATTGGAAGACTAGGGGACTTGTATAATTAGACTGCAAAGTGGGATGAAGAATGATTCTGTAGCTCACCTCATGTTGCTAACTTTTGAATTCCTGCCATTCAAACAAGAAAATTGATTAATCCAAGTTTATTTTCTTACATTGTCAATAGGGATCAAACTGATTCCATTATCTTCATACTATTGAGCATATCTTGCATCGATCAAAATATCCACTGTGTGTACTTGCTAAGTGTCAGAATTCTATGAAGTGGAAAACATTTGGGTATCCAATCCTTTTATAACCCACAGTAACCTCCAAGTATATGGGAATGAATGGAGTATTCTCTGTTATATTTTCTCAGATTTTGTTTTTGGTGTAGTTGTTAAAGGGTTAAGGTGCTTCAGTTGCAACTTCTCAATAACATCCTCCAGGTATTTTCAACCTAATGTTGGTTCTTGATTCCTCCTACTTTATTAGAAATATTCCTGTAATTTCAGAAATATAATATTAAACTCGTGGGTAGAAAACATTCAGAAGAAATTTAGTACTCGCAGGATCAAATATATCCTGCGATTTTATTCCCAGGAAATCTTTGAAATCTGTCCATTAAATTTTTGTGGGTTCCCAAGAGGCACCCACGCACTTGGAAAAGGATGACAAAAGAGTGGTACTGATTCCCTCACAATTGGCTCAGCCAGTTCACCAAGCACTGGATCTGTTTCATGTTGTAACTTCCTAATGTGAATATTCATCATGAAGAAATTTGTGAATAAAGTGTGATTCAAATCATTGTGTAATCACGTGTATTATCAGGACCAAATTTGCAACCTCATGCATTCCTCAAATAGATGTTTCGACCCAGGGAAATTGACCCCAAGGATTGCCTCCACTCTCTTAATGGTTCAGTGTATAAATGCACTACATTAAATTGATCAGAAAATCTCAGGTTCTAATATTTCCTACATTACAACAATAGCTGCACTTCAAAGAATTATTTAATTGGCTGTCAAGTGCTTTGGGATATTCTGAGATCCTGAAAGGTACTGCAGAAATGCAATTCTTTCCTTTTCATTTCTCTGTTCTGAGTTTGTTGAACCCATCCAAGTTAACAGTTAAGAAGCTACAATATGTCTCAGCACCTTCCAGGCTTGGGAGGGGCACAGTCATGTAGGATTTCTGATGTCAATCATGGCACCTTTCAACCATTCACAAAAATCATAGAATCCTTCTACACAGAAAGAGGCCAAATTCACTTATCATGCTTGTGCCAGCCTAAATTGCACAATGTGTTCATCCACTTGGGGACAGTTGAGTGGGGATACAATTTAAGATTTGCAGGTAACCACTTGAAGCATTATGGTATTCAAAATGAATCAAATTTTTGACCAGAATTCCATAATTCTAAATAAACAGATTATTTGGCTCAACTAGTCTATGCTGGTGTCCCACATGAGCCTCCCTCGATTCTAACATTAACTGAGAAACTAGGCTAGAGGATAGATCAATAGAGAAGCAATGGCAGACATTTAACGGGATATTTCGGAATATTCAGAATAAGCACATTCCTACTATAAAGAAAAATTCTAAGGGGAGGACCCACCATCCCTGGCTAACTAAAGAAGTTAAGGAAAGCATCAAACTTAAGGAAAAAGCATACAACTCCGCAAAGATGAGCGGCAGGACAGATGATTGGACAAAATATAAAGAACGGCAAAGAATGACTAGAGGATTAAGCAGGAGAAAGAAACTAGAGTATGAGAGGAAGCTAGCTAGAAATGTAAAAATGGATAACAAGAGTTTCTGCAGGTACTTAAAAAGGAAAAGTGTAGGTAAAGTGAGTGTTGTTTCTCTAGAGAGTGACAGTGGAGAATTAATTGTTGATAATAAGAAAATGGCGGAAAAATTAACAAATATTTTGTTTCTGTGTTCACTATAAAGGATACGAATTCCAATAATAGCTGCAAATCAGGAGGTGAAAGAGAGAAACAAACTTGGTGAGATTGAAATCACTAGGGAATTGGTACCGTGCAAATTGATGGAGCTGCGGGCTGGCAAGTCTCCGGTTCCCGATGGACTACGCCCTAGAGTTTTAAAAGAGGTGACTAATGAAGTAGTCAATGTGCTGGTGTTAATTTTCCAAAATTTGCTAGATTCTGGAAAGGTTCCAGCAGATTGGAAAGTAGCAAATATAACCAATAGCAAATATAACCAACCCCTCTATTCAAGAAGGGAGGGAGGCAAAAAACAGGAAACTAAAGGCCAGTTAACTTGATGTATGTCATGGGGAAATTATTGGAATCGATCATTAAGGAGGTTATGGTTGGGTATTTAGAAGAGCTCAAGGCAATTGGGAAGAGTCAGCATGGTTTTGTGAAAGGAGAATCATGGTTAACCAATTTGTTGGAGTTTTTTGAAGGAATAACATGTACAGTGGATAAGGGCAGCCCATAGACGTACTGTACTTGGATTTCCAGAAGTCATTTGATAAGGTGCCACATCAAAGATTATTATGGAAAATAAAAGCGCATTGTGTAGTGGGTAACATTACACAATTATATTAGCATGGATAGAAGATTAGCTGGCTGGCAGAAAGAAGAGAGTATGCTTAAATGCCTTTTTCTGATTTGCAGGATGTAAGGAGTGGAATCCCACAGGGCTCTGTGCTGGGGTATCAACTTTTTACGATTTACATCAATGACTTAGATGAGGGGAATGAAGACATGGTAACTAAATTTGCAGAAGACACAAAGATGGTACGAAAGTATGTTGTGAAGAGGACATGAAGAGATTGCAGATGGATATAGATAGGTTGAGTGGGCAGAGATCTGGCAAGTGGTGTTTAATGTGGGAAAATGTGAAGTTGTTCACTTTGGCAGGAAGAACAAAAAAGCAGAGCATTACTTAAATGGAGAATGGCTGCATAATTCTGAGGTGCAAAGGATCTCGGCGTTCTAGTACATGAGTCACAAAAAGTTAGTATGCAGGTACAGCAAGTAATTAAGAAGGCTAATGGAATGCTATCCTTTATTACAAGAGAGATTGAACATAAAAGTAAGGATGTTATGCTTCAGTTATACAGGGCATTGATGAGACCACATCTCGAATATTGTGTGCAGCTCTGGTCTCCTTACTTGAGGAAGGATGTAAATGCATTGGAGGCAGTTCAAAGGAGGTTTACTAAATTAATACCTGGAATGAGTGGATTGTTTTATAAGGAAAGATTGAACAGACTGGCCTTGTTTCCACTGGAGTTTAGAAGAGTGAGGGGTGATTTGATTGAAGTATGTAAGATCCTGAATGGCCTTGACCAGGTAAACATCAAAAGGATGTTTCCTCTTGTGGGTGAGTCCAGGTCTAGGGGGCACTGTTTTAAAATTAGAGGTCGCCCTTTTAAGACAGAGATGAGAAAAAAAAATTCTCAGAGGGTTGTATGACTTTGGAACTCTCGGCCTCAGAAGGTGGTGGAGGTGAGGTCATTGAATATTTTTAAGGCAGAAGTAGATAGATTCTTGTTAGGCAAGGGAATCAAAGGTTATTGGGGTTAGATGGAATGTGGAAATCGAAACACAAGATCAGCCATGATCTTGTTGAATGGCGGAGCAGGCTCGAGGGACCAAATGGTCTACTCCTGTTCCTATTTCTTATGTTCTTATGTACAAAAACAAATTGTCCTAGTTTGAATAGGAATTTAAAATGGATTCTGCTAACTGGTTCCTTTTTAAAGTCATCCAATATTCATATTGAAGCTGGGTTGGTGAGTGCTGCACTTTGTGAATTACTGAGTAAAGGTGATGTGATAAATTGTTACAGTATGAAACTCTAATATTTGTGTCGAACCTCTACATGATGGGTGCTTTTTCCTCACATTCCATAGGGAAGAAATCATGTCACAGAAGCTGAAACTAGTGTTATATTTCTGTTTCATACAGATTACTATAATATGTTGCACTCCTTTCCCTAGCCAACGACTTGATCCATACCTCTCCCTGGCAGCATCTGAGGCTGAATCAGGCTGTTCACAACCTTGACCTCCTGTTTGACCTTCAGCTTGGAACATTTTATTATGCTAAAAGTGCTATATAAATGCAAGTTGTTATTGTATAGTTGACAGATCAATGTTATATTATCCTGTCATGGATGATATTTTAACAAGCTCTAAAATTTTTGGACGGAAGCTTGCTTGCTTCTCTTTCTACCTCCTTAAAATATTAATTTACCCTACTGTGTATTTCCAGCATTTTAATTTATTTACTTTGGATTTCCAGCATCCCAGGTTTACCTTTTGATTATATCAGCTCTGTTGTTGTTTTTGTGTGGAGGTCTTTCTCTCTCTATCTTTCTCTTGCATTACATCTTTGGCTCAACTGTCAAAGCTGCATCAGTTTGGGTATATCTAGTTAGTTCCTGCTCTATAACCACAGGATGTCTCCATAGGGAATAGTGCCATCTTTTCTTGAATAAATGCAACTAAATCTTGTGTTTTGACCTTTCTACTTCATGTGGCTTGGTAGCTTTCAAAAATATGCATCTTATTTTTGTTTTCCAGTTGTTACCACCATCCTCAGTTAACACAGGCATTTCCTGAGTAATTCATGATTCATTGCAGAAATCTTGGCACCTGTCCATCAAGATCTTACAAATAAGGGCCAAATTTCTGAATGTGCTCTACACGCAGAAAGCCTCACCCACTTGGGATATGGGCATTGCCAGCAATACCAGCATCGGTTGTTCACCCCAATTGCACTTGAGGTGGTGGTGGTAAGCAACCTTCTTAAACCATGGCAGTCTATGCAAGGAAGATAATCCCACAGCGCCATTAAATAGAAAACGGCAGCATTTTGTCACAGCACCGATAAAGGATTGGCAAAGGATGTCCAAGAGCAACAAGGGAAGCAGGCATATGGGAACACAACCACCCGTAAGATCCCTTCCAGTTCACACAACATCAAAAATATATCGCCTTTCCTTCACGGTCACTGGTCAAAATCATGGAACTCCCTCCCTTACAGCAGTGTGGGCATACCTATACCAAATGGACTTCAAAGAGTCTCACCTTCAGCTTCTCAAGGGCAATTAGAAATGGGCAACAAATGCTGTCCTTGCTAGCGATGCTCACATCTATGAATGCCGAAAACATCAGAACAGTATGTGATTTGGAGGGGAACCTGGGCATGATTCCTGTTCCCATAACCTGCTGCACTACCCCTTCAAGGTAGAAGAGGTAGTAGGTTTTGGAGATAGGTTTTGGAGGTGTCGGAATGTTGGTGAGTTGCTGTAATGCTTCTCCTAGATATTACACATGGTGCACCAGTAGTGGAGGGAGTCTCTGTTGGGAAGGCTTCATCTTGAAGTATAGTCACTGGTGGTGTTGTAGATCTGTTGTTGCCTATAATGTTGCTATTGGGCTGTATGCATTTGATCCTTTTTGGTCTAGGTTTTAATTTGAGTTATTTCACCATGGCTTCACCGAGGTTGTTGAAGTGACCTATTTTCCTGGAAATTTAAGGATTTAATTTAGCTTTGGAAATACCTGAATTCTGGATTTCCAAAGCTGAATACTAACAAAAAGATGTAATTCCCTCCATAGGGTTTATGTTACTTTTGAGATTCTGTAATGTTCTATTATCAGTATCATGTGTACAGTTCAAATCTCCTTTGATAAGTATAAAACCTAGAAATATGTCAACCTTGTGAACCTGCCAAGATCCATGCCAAAGTGTTTAGATTATTTATGAATTGACTGATAAAATTTCTTCACAACCTGGACTATTCATGATGTGAGGAACTATCCTTAGTGGCAAAACCAACTGTCTCATTAATATTTAATGCCTTGGGGAGTTAAAGAGCAATCCTAGATCAAAATAAATGAGTTGCCTGGTTACCTTCATTTATGAAAGCTTTCTAGCCTCATGTATTAATGCTGTCCTTGACAGATACAGGAATACTCCTATTATGCTACTTGGGAGGAGGCTCTCATACATCACTTGAGACTGTCCTGTTCTTCACAGTCATGCTTGTATCTCTGAACAATGTAATTCCATGGGACATTCACTCTAAGGATCCATTAATGCTGCTGGAAGGTGTGCAACAGTGATCACTAGAGACAAAAGGGAAAGAGGAAATCACGAACATGGACACATGAGTTTTGAAATTGAGTTTCCTCTCTCCCCCGGCTGCTCTGATTCAGTTGGATTTTCTAATGCAAATTTGATTCATTTGGTAGTACTCATCTCTAACCAACAAAGCTGTCAATTTAAACTTCTTCTCAAAATTTAAACTGAAGCTGTGTTGACGGAAGATTGCATTGTTGAGGGTGCAGTCCTTCGCATAACACATTGAATGATAAGGCCCTGTTTGTTTTCCCAAGTGGATATTAAGGATGCCTTGGCATTACTCAGGAAAAAAATGGCACGATTTTGAAGCAGGGCAGTTCTCTATCATGTCAGGTCAATATGTATCCCTCAACCAAAATCACGAAAACAGACCATCTGGATCATCTTGTATTGATTCTGTGCGCTACTTAGCTGTAGTATTTCCAATATAATAACAAAACTTACATTTACATACCATCTTTAACATTATGAAATGTCCCCAGGTTCCTCACTGTAGTATTACCAGCAAAATTTGACAATGAGGCACATATTTGGACATGAAGACAGGTCAAATTTGGTCACAGAGGTAGGGTTTAAGGAGCGTCTTCAAGAAAGTAAAAGAAGTAGAGTGGTGGAGATGGTTAAGAAAGGAATTCCAGAACTCAAGGTCTGGGTGTCTGAAGGCATGGCTGCCATTGCTGGAATGTCTAAAATTAGGGATATGCAAGAGGCCAAAATTTGAGGAGCACTGAGGTCTCGGAGGTAGAACAACTGGAGGAAGTTACAGAGATAGACAGCCAGATTTTTGTGAAGGAAGTGGGAATTCTGAGTCAGGAATGTCCCTGACTCCACAAATCTGTCTCTGTTAAGGAGGTTCCTGCCCACCATATTTTCATTCCAGGGAGGAGACAGGCCAGAGATGGCAATGGAGGTGGGTGGATGGTGAGGCCAACAGGCTAGAAAGCCTGCCTCTGTTTGCCGCAACATCAGCCCAGTTGTAATCATGGTTGTCAGGCCCTCAAACCCTGGCCCCCACCCCCGTATACCACATGCCCCTCCATGCTCCCCCCAAGCATTGTTCATACCCACTCTCCCAGTACTCAATGTGTATAATCAACCACAGCCATTCATAGTATCAACAACAAAAAGCTTTTAATTACAACACACTTTTAATCTTGTGTAAATAGACGCAGGAGCATTGAAAAAAAGCCCTTCAAAGAAATATCAGGTTATTATAAGGTAATAAAGATGTCAATAAAACAAAACTATCATTCCCCTGCATCCTTTGTCACATTGCCAGCTAAGATGAGTGCATTAGCAATTCTTGAAGCTCAGACAAGCATTCAAAATGATGCCACCTGGAAAAGCAGATGCCTGGCCATCTGTTCTAACTGCTTCTGTGGATACAATTCTCAATGGACTGATTGGCAGCTTCACAAGAAGATAAGAGGGGCAACGTATTTCAAAGGGAATGATGAATGGCTTTCTTTTTTGTCCCCAACTCAAGACTAGGGCCCCCCCCATGGTTCACAGCTCCTCTTAGGTGCCGTGAACCACATCTACTCACAGAACAGGCCTGGCTGCATCAAAATTGGTGGGTGGGCATCTTTGAAATGCCCATCCCAGCAATGGAGCCAGCAAGGAGTGGGAGGTCTGCATGCAGGCTGGCTCCCCGCACCCTTATCCCATGCCACCAAAAGTTTCTGGAGGTGGATTGGGACAGAAATCCAGGAATCAGGTCCCAGCTGCCATTTCTAAAGGTCTCCCAACTCCATAAAAAATCCAGGCCAGAGAAGCTCGAGGCCATTGATGGGAATTTTAAAATCGACAACAGTGAGTTGACTTCAGAAAAGTACTTCATTGGCTGAAAAGGGTTTTGCAATTTCTCAAGGTCGTGTAAAGTGCTGTGTATGTGTAAATTTTGTTTATTTCTGGAACCCCCTCTCTCATTGTGACAAAGTGCATGAAGAGCTTACTATCAATGTCCTTCAGGTAGCACAGTGGACTTTATATCCACAACCTGCATTCTGGGTTCTATGTTATTTCATGGTTACTGACACTAATTTGAACCTTTTGCTGTGCATGGTCTCGGTGTGCCAGTATTATTAGAACACTTTTTTCTGTAGATAATTAATATTCTTCAAGCATGGGTGTGAGACAAAGGAAGTATGATACATATTAGCATTTTGTCTTTTCTTCATTCCCGTTCAGGGACACCTTTCTCTATGTTTAGGAGTCTTACGACTCCTGTCTATTCTGAACTATTGGTTAAACTAATAATCTCTCATGGATACTTGTATTATCTACACAAGAGCACTTATCATTGTTGAATGCAGGAGATAAGTAATAAAAATTGACCGAATGCCTACATCTACCACACCTTCAGCATAAACTCATCACTTGTGAAAATATTGCTGCTTTGAGTAGGTTGTCTGTATCTTATGCTCCATTAACATAATATTAACATAACACGTTAATTTGTCAAACTGACTAGAGCTGACATTGTTTGGGAGCCCATCAAAAAATAACTAATTCTTTTCACATTGATTGTTTGATCAATAGCACGACAATAAAAATAATCAATGCTGATGTCTGAAGCCAACTATTTTTCCTGATTCAAGCTACTTAATCAGCTGTAATAGCGAGAGTCTTAAACATGTTATAGATTGAAGAAAATGTCATAATGAGTGAGTTTTTTTTCTGCACTGAATGAATTCTCAAGTGCCAAATCTCCCCTGAAGCCCTGGATATTGGCTTGTATATCTTGCCTTGTTTAACCTCCATTGCATCAAGTGACTTTTTACATGAAGCCATTTTGACATCTATAGAGCAGAATCATCAACAAAGTACACCAGAATGGGAAGAATTAATTAGAATTCAATACCTAAATTGTTAAAGCATCAAATATATTTTCTTGTGAATGTAGTGAAGGAAAGGGAGTGGTAATAGGGGAATGTGGAGCCCTTAAAAACAGGTGCAAACAAGACTATTGTTGATAAGGAGAATTATTAAAAGAGCATTTTGCATATCGATTTTGTACAGCACAAGATATCAGCTGTACAATAAAACCTAAACATAAGTCAGGGAGAAGAACTGAGTGAATTTAATATAAGCTAAAATATGGAAATGGGGACAATTAAGGATCGTTTGATAGATTATCCTCCAGAACCTGATGGTTTCAACTCCAGAGGTTTAAAGGAAATATGTGGAAAATTACAGATTTATTGCAGTTATTTCTTTCAAAAAAAATTTTTTTGGAAGAAATAAATAAATTAAATAATTTAAAAAACAAAATAAATAAATAAATTGCATTTTTGAATTGGAATATTCAAGTAAGAAGGGAAGGTAGGATAAAACAGGTAATTACAGATACATCAGTTTAGTTTCAGTTGTGGGGAAGTCACTGAAATACATGACTGTACATTTGGACAACTATAAGCTGATCAGAGTCTGCATGGATTTGTGAAGGATAGGGCGAGTGATATCTGACTAATCTAGTTGAATGTTTTAATGAGTACATTAATATGATGGATAAGGGAGGGCCTATGGAGTTGTCTACATAGACTTCCTGAGGGTTGTGGTAAGGTTCCATAGTAGAAAATTTTCACAAGAGAAGATATGAAATTGGACATATTTTCTTATTCAATCATGGGATGTGAGATTTGCTGGCTGGGCCAGCATTTATTGTCCATCCCTAATTTTCCTCAGAAGGTGGTGGTGAGCTGCCTTCTTGAACTGCTGCACATCCAGTGTTGTTAGGAAGTTCTAGGATCTTGACCCAGCTACTTAATATTTGTGGATGTGATGCCAATCATGCAGGCTGCTTTGTCTTGGACGGTGTCAAGCTTCTTCAGTGTTCTGGGAGCTACGCTCATCCAGGCAAGTGGAGAATATTCCATCACACTCCTGACTTGCACCTTGTAGATGGTGGACAGGCTTTGGGGAGTCAGGAGATGAGTTATTCATCGCAGGATTCCTAGCCTCTGACCTGCTCTTTTAGCCACAATATTTATATGATGAGTCCAGTTCAGTTTCTAGTCAATAGTAACCCCCAGGATGCTGACAGAGGGGGATTCAGTGTTGGTGATGCTTTTGAACATCAAAGGGCAATGGTTATATTCTCTCTTGTTGGAGATGGTCATTGCCTGACACTTGTGTAGAGTGAATGTTACTTGCCACTTGCCCGCCAAAGCCTGTATATTATCCAGTTCTTGCTGCATTTGGACATGGACTGCTTCAGTATCAGTATCAATCGCAAATGGTGCTGAACATTGTGCAATCATCAGCAAACATCCCCACTTCTGACTTTATGATAGAAGGAAGGTCATTGATGAAGCAGCTGAAGATGGTTGGGCCGAGGACACAACCCTGAGGAACTCCAGCAGTGATATCCTGGAGCTGAGATGACTGACCTCCAACAACCATAACCATATTCCTTTGTGTTAGGCATGACTCCAACCTTCTTCCTCCATGCATCAGTCATTTGGAGAAAGAAGACAAGCATTGGGGATAAAGGGTTCATACTCTAATTGATGAGATGTGGCAACTGGTGATCACCAAGGGTCTCAGTTTTGCACCATGTCATACATGACTTGGATGAAGGAATTGAAAGTTGTAGATTCAAGTTTTCAGATGACACTAAGTTAGGAGGCATGTTACATTGCCCAATGAAAGCAAAAGGTTAAGAGGGATAAAGACAGACTAAATGGGCTGGATTTTCTCACAATCTTTGGGACCCCAACGTTGGGACCAAATGGGAGCCCTGAGCTTGCACCCACCAACAGTGTGCCCAATGGCACAATTTTCCCTGAGGCGGCCACCTAATTGGCTTCCTCCTCACTCACTTGCTATCCTTGAGGATGGTGGGCGGGCTCCCAATGATGTCGGTCCAATCAGAAAGCCAGCCTTTTAAACGCCATCAAGAGAGGTGACCTCAACATGGAGGCGCCTTCAGATGCATGCATTTAAAGGTAATATTTTTCGGGCCAAAGCTTTAATCCTATTGAAGCAGAGGGAAAATCCTTGTGGGTGGTTCATATGGGCTGCAGATGTAGCCTTTCCTGGTCCTCCCGCCCTCACTGGGGCATGGAGCCTTTGTCGCTGATGACATCTCCAGTCTGTTTTAGGATTGGAACTAATTAGGTCTGTAATTGGCTGTTTGCCTCCATTGTGAAGGAATTGCGGTGAGAGAACCAACAAGAGGGAAACACCTACTTGATTTTGTCCTCACCAATTGACCTGTCACAGGTGCATCTGTGTATGACAGTACTGATAGGAGTGACCAGCACACAGTCCTTGTGGAGACAAAGTCCCATCTTCACATTGAGGATACCCTCCATCATGTTGTGTGGTACTATCACTGTGCTGATGAGATAGCTTTCGAACAGACCTAGCAACTAAAAACTGTGCATCCGTGAGGCACTGTGGGCCATCAGCAGCAGCAGAATTGTATTGAACCACAATCTGTAGTCTCATGGCCTGGCATATCCCCCACTCTACCATTACCATCAAGCTGCAGGATCAACCCTGGCTAGCAAGAGTGCAGGAGGGCATGCCAGAGGCTACACCAGGCATACCTAAAAATGAGGTGTAAAACCTGGTGAAGCTACAACACAAGACTATTTGCTTGCCAAACAGTGGAAGCAGCATGTGATAGGCAGAGCTAAGCAATCCCACAACCAATGGATCAGAGCTTGCAGTCCTGCCACGTGGAGTTGTGAATGATGGTGGACAATTAAACAACTAACTGGAGGAGAAGGCTTCTCAAATGTCTCCATCCTGAATGATGTGGGAGCGCAGCACATCAGTGTAAAAGAGAAGGCTGAAGCATTTGCAACCATCTTCAGCCAGAAGTGCCAAGTGAGCAGTGATCATAACATGATTGAATTTTACTTTCAGATCGAGGGAGAGAAGAATGGTCCAAGACTAATATTTTAAGCTTTAATAAGCATAATTAAGTGGGAATGAAATTAGACCTAGCTAAAGTAAATTGGGAAATGAGGTTAAGGGATAGGTCAATAGAGATGCAGTACTAGAAATTTGAAGAGATAGTTCACAATATGCAGAATATTCACATTCCAATGAGAAAGAAAAATTCCAAGAGGAGGATCCAACATCAATGGTTAACTAAAAAAATTAAAGATTCCATAATACTTAAAGAAAAAGCATATCATTGAGCAAAGACGGATGGCAGGTCAGAAGACTGAACCGGGTGTCAAAAGCAGCAAAAAATGACAAAAAGATTAATAAGGAAGGAAAAAATAGAGTATGAGAGAAAGCTATCTGGAAAGTAAGAGCTTCTATAGATATTTAAATAAGAAAATAATTAATAAAGTGAACAATGGTTGGATAGAAGGTGAAATAGAAAATGGGGAATTCATAATGGAAAATAAGGAGATTGCAGATGAATTGGACAGATATTTTGCATCGGTCTTCACTACAGAGGATATAAGTAACATCCCAGAAATAGCTGTAAATTAGGAACAGGAAGAGAGGGAGGAACTCAAGAAAATTGCAATCACCAGGAAATGGTACTTAGCAAATTGTTAGAGCTGCAGGCTGACAAATCCCTGGATCCCAATGGACTTCATCCTAGAGTGTTAAAAGAAGTGGCTAGTGAGATAGTTGATGCATTGGTTTTAATTTTCCAAAATTCCCTGGATTCAGGGAAGGTGCCATTAGATTGGAAAATAGCAAATATAACTTCTTTATTCAAAAAGGGAGGGAGACAGAAAGCAGCGAACCACAGGCCGGTTAGTTTAACATCTGTCATAGGGAAAATGTTGGAAGCTATTATTAAAAATGTTAAGGCAGGGCACTTAGGAAAATTCAAAGAATTAGACAGAGTCAACATGGTTTTGTGAAGGGGAAATAATTTTTAACCAATTTATTGGCGTTCTTTGAAGGAGTCACATGTGCTGTGGATAAAGGGGAACCAGTGTATGTACTGTGCTACTATGCTTAGACTTCCAGAAGGCAGTTGATAAGGTACCACATCAAAGGTTATTGCAAAAAATAAAACTCATGATGTAGGTGATAACATATTGACATGGATAGAAGATTGGCTAGCTAACAGGAAACAGAAAGTAGGCATAAATGGATCTTTTTCTGGTTGGTGGGATGTAACTAGTGATGTGCTACAGGGATCAGTGCCAGGCCCTCAACTTTTTACAATTTATATAAATAGCTTGGATGAAGGGATTGAAGGCATGGCTGCTAAAGTTGCTGATGATACAAAGATATGTAGGAAAGTAAGTTGTGAAGAGGACATAAAGAGGCTGCAAAGGTTCATAGATAGGTTTCATAGATAGGTTAAGTGAGTGGGCAAAAATCTGGCAAGTGGAGTATAATGTGGGCAAATGTGAAATTGTCCATTTTGGCAGGAAGAATGAGAAAGAAGTGTATTATCTAAATGGTGAGGAATTGCAGAGCTCTGAGGTTCAGAGGCAACTGAGTGTCCTTGTGCATGAATCGCTAAAGGCTCGTATGCAGGTTGTTATAGGGTTGAGCTTCAGACAACTTTTTTTAGTGGAAACATTTAAGTTTATTTACAAGACAGCAGCAGCAACTAACTGTGTGCATCTCACTCCGTGCCTAAAGAAGAACTCCCCAGTAGAGTTTCCCTGCACTGTTAGCACATTGGCTTACACAGATCATGTGATCTTACAGCACAGGATTATTCTTAAAGCTACAGTCCTACATTTCCCAAAACTATAATTACTACATTCCTCTCCCTTTAACTTTTCTGCACATTTTGTATTTACAAGTATATTTATCTCATGACATTACAATATTTACACAGGTCATGAAATTACAAAAGGTGTCTTTCAGGGGGTTTCCTGATCCATGTGGAATGTCGTAGCTCCTTGACTTCAGGTTCTTTTGTAGGAAACACATTCTCTGGAACTGCATTAACCTCAGGTACCTCATTAGGCACTTGCAGTCCAGCGTCATCCACTCCGACAGAGACATCGGGCATGTCTGTCCTTGGTTGAGCAATTTCAACAGGAGCCACTGGTTCAGTAATGGCTACATGTGGAACATCATTTTGTTGCGGTATTTCTCTTTTTCTTAAATGATCTATGTGCTTACAGGTGATTCAGCCCTCTGCTTCCATGTGGAACTTACTTTACCAGGTGACCACTTTGGTCCACCACTGAAATTCTTTACATAAACTGCTTCTCCAACAGTAAGTTGTCGTTCATGACTATGCAAATCATGAGTCACTTTTTGCTTCCCTTGACTTTCCTCCACCTTCCCTTCAAAATTGGAAAACATTAGGCTTAGTCTTGTCTGAAGACAGTGCCTTGTTGAAAAGGTAGAGGCATGTTTGGAACTCCTGGGTAAGCATACGGTGCAAACTGGCACTTGTGTGTGGGATTGACTTGTGTTTGACCAGCGTTCGTGTATGGTAATTCTGGTAGTTGCAAGTGAACAAATGGCACAGTCATGGCTTGCCTCTGATCCAGCATTCTAGAATGATTCACAAAATTAGGATGTAGAGCAATGCTGGATCCCACACAGTATGATTTTTTTTTAAAAGTCACTGCCGCCCCCCCCACCCTCCCCCCCCCGCCCCCTTATCTGTAATTCTGCATCCTTACATGTCTTCTTCTTTCTACCACAGTATTTAGTTCTCGGCCTTCCTTTTGTCTTCACTATTGGCTAGACTTCTCTCAGATGCAACCTCAACTTATCTTGGTTCAGTAGTGGAGCTACCCATGACTTCTTTATCTACTCGCATTTTGGAAAGTTCTTCGGCTTTTGCTTTCAAAGCTTCTTTAGCTTAGTTTAGCCGATTCTTCAGCTCTTCTGCCTTTTCCTTGTTGGCTGTTGGCTTCCTCCTGGAAACTTGAACATTGCTGTGTCTTCTCTGCCAACTGGTTCTTCAGTTTGTTCAGAGAGGTGTTAAGTTCTTCCTGTTTTTCTTCATACTTTTTCAGAGGCACAAACTTTGACCTGAGGGAATCTTGTAGTGTGTGAAGGTTTTTCAACAGGTTGTCATTTTCTTTGCAAAGCTCACTCGCTTCATTTTGAATTCTGTCATTCAGCAGAGTATCTTTAAGTTTTTTCTGCTGTTCTTCCATGTCATTGTTTAAGTCAGTCTTCACTTCTCCAGGTTGTTGAATCCTTACACGCTCCTTTTTAATCCTTTTGTGGTCCTTGGACACTCCAGGCTCTTTCTGAAGTAGCTTGCCTTGTTCCTTTTTCAAGACAGAAACTCTTCCAGCTTCCTTTTGAAATCTCATTGGCCAATCAAGGTTAATTTCCCTCAACCAATTTCGACCTAGAAGGCTTGGTCTTTTGCCTTCTAATACCATCACTGGTAACTGTATAGATTGGTGTCTGTAACGAACAGTTCCTCTGGTGACACCTTTTAGCTAGATTTCTTCACCTGTGTATACTTTCAATTTGGCAAATATTTGTTCCAAACTTAATTGTTGATCACCTTTATTTAAATATCTGAAAGTGTGTTCTCCAATTACAGTGGTAGAAGCACCCATGTCTACGTCCATTTTTAATGGTTTACCATTCACTTGCGCTGTAACAAATATTGGCTTTGTCTTCCCAACTTTCAAGTTGAATAACGAATAAATGTCAAAATTGGCTGTTTCTGGCTCTTCCACACTATAGACTTCATTGGACTTCATTTGTTGTTTGGAGGCCTGTTTAAATCTCGCTCTGCACTATCTCATTATGTGTCCACTTCTGTGACAAAAATAACATTCTATTTTTTAAAATTGCCAATTACTAGAAGACTGATTGTTTCCATGTTATTAAAGTTATTTTTTGATTTAGTTGCTCAGCTGTTTCCTCTCATTTTTTGGTTATCAGGGGCTGTTTCCCACTCTGCAGTGGAGTCCCAGCTTTTCACCCCACTTTTGGCTCATTTTTCCCACCCAACTAGGAGAACGATGCCATTTTGTGCCCCTTGAATTTCTTGTGAATACATTACAGCGCTTTCCATCGCCAGTGCTATTTCTAAAGCTTTCTTAAAATCAAGATTCACTTCAGTCAGCCACCTTCGCTGAATAGTGTCTTCCTGCATGCCACATACTAAACGATCTCTGAGCATGTCATTCAGGGTTCCACTGAAATCACAATATTCCATTAGTTGTTTTAATTTCGCCACGTATGTAGCAATTGTCTTTCCGAGGGCTCTATTCCGTGAATTGAACATGAACCTTTGCATTGTGACTGAGGGCTTGGATTGAAAATGTCCCTTAACGAATTCTACTAATTCACTGAAAGTCTTCAGATCTGGGGCACTGGGGGCTCTCAAGCTTCAAATTAAACTGTAGGTCTTGGTCCCACAAATACTCAAGAGAATCTCTCTCCTCTTTTCCTCCCCCGTGATTTAATTTGCTTGAAAGAAGAACACAAGACATTCTATATATTGAAACCAATCGTCTGTGGCTGGCTCAAAGGGATCAATTCTGCCAAATTGTGGCATTTCAGATGAGTATATCTCCTTTTATTTTTAACGAACTTGGATACTCACAATCGCTGGGCAAGGTACAGCACCAGATCTGATTTATCCTCATCGTCAGTTTGCTATAGAGTTGATCTTCAGACAACTTTTCTTAGTGGAAACATTTAAGTTTATTTACAAGGCAGCAGCAGCAACTAACCATGTGCATCAAAATCCATAACTAAAGAAGAATTCCACTGTAGAGTTTCCCCACGCTGTTAACACATTGGTTTACACAGATCACGTGCTCTTACAATGCAGGGGGCAAAATTTTTCACTCGGTGTGGGCACACACCCAACCCACTCGAGCATGAAATGATGTGCATTGACGTTGGCCGAGTGTCCCGATGTCAACGCGCACTCTCGCGATATTCTGGTTGGCGGGTGTGCGCAGGAGACGGAGCCACACGCACCATTAATTAAGAGGCCAGTTAAGGCCCTTGACACCCCCAATTGTCCGTTTCTCAGCCATCGCACAGGCAAAATGAGCAGGTGGGCAGGCCACAATTTGCAAAAGTTCACCCACGGGCTCGATAAGAAGGGTCAGCAACATTGTCAACGTGAGTAATGAGGAGTTTTGGAGATTGTGTGCTGCTGGTTGCTTATTTGAACTGGACAGCTACATCTTGCTTCAGAGCTTCATTCTGAGTATTTCTAGGTTTCATTTCAGGACTCATTGTTGTCTTCCAGGCCCCCTGAGGATTCAGACTGTGTGGGCCCTTCCCGGTATCAGACAGCCTTCCATAACCCTGGTAATAGGGATTGTGGTCTCTGCTGGAGGCACCTCCTCTGAGGAGGCACAGAGGGGCACAAGGGAGAGGAGGTCAGGTGTCCCTATACAGCTTCCAGGGGAGCGACACATGGGAGAAGCACAGGCACAGGGGGAGCAGGGCCAGCAGGAAGTCCAAGGTGGAAGGGGCCGCAGAAGACGCCACTATCTTCTGCCAGGGTTTACAGGTGGTGATGCAGCTACCTCAATATGTCTGAGGTGCAATGCCAAAGGAGGCTCCATCTCTCCAGGCAGACAGTTAACTCCATTTGTCAGATGATCAGGCCTGAGATCAGCTCCGACTGTGTGGGTGGACACCCCATACCAGTGGCTCTGAAGATCACAGCGACCCTAAATGGCCACCCAAGAAAGAGGCCGAGCAGCCATGTTTCCACAAGGTCGATGGTAGAGAGAACCGTTGGGCTTCTCAAGATGTGCTTCTGATGCCTGAACTGTTCAGGGGGCGCACTGCAATACCCCCCAGAGCGTGTGTCACTGATAGTGGTTGCATGCTGCCCTCTCCACAATCTGGCACCGGCAAAGGGGGACCCAGTGGAGAAAGAGGATGTTGACACAGTTCCAGATGATGAGTCCAGTGGTGAGTCTGAGGACAAGCACAGTGAGGAGAATGCTGAGGGTGTGGAGGCAGACCTGGGTAACCTCCAGGGAGACAGGGACACCCGAGATACTTTGATCCAATGCTCCTTCAGTTAGCCTACCAAATAAGAACCACCACCAGATGCCAGGGCTGCAGCCTCCATACCCGATCCCAGAGAGGAGAATTTCATCGGCAGACAAGATGCACTCAGTGCCTGTACAGTGAAGTTCAAGAGACGCACGTCCATCATTAAATATTGGCCTACCCTGTAACTACAGAACAAATGAAGCAAACTCAGGTTAACAACACAAAATCAAATGTCATTTAATGTTGCAAGTGACAGATTGCTGAACTGAACTTTAACCAGTGTTGGTTGTCACACCATTAAAAAACTCAAAGTAAAATGACAGAACAAAATATCACCCATGACAAACCTGTCTTGTACTTAAGGTGCGTTAAATATACATTTGCGGGTGCTATGTCCAGGTGCTCCCCCCTCGCTGGCACCAGCGTTGAAGGCAGATTGCTCACTCTGGTGTCTTGTTGGCCCTGATGACCTTGGCGGTCGTCCTCTGGCCAGTGGAGCCTGTGCTGAACCTGCCTCAGAGGGAGCAGACAGTGCCACGGCTGGTATCTTCTCAGTTGCCGCAGCCTCATCAGATGCCACAGTCACTGGCGGAGGAGTTGCTGCCGTCATCCAGAGTGCCCTGAGAGGCGCTCGCAGAGATGACTGGCAGCTCGTGCGCCAATGTGAGGTCCACTTAGGCTTGGGCTGATAAGCGGCTAGAAACATTCACAACAAGTATCAGGCAAGACTCTCTAACAAGAGAGAATCTAACCATCTCTTCTTGACATTCAATGGCATTGCCATTGCTGAATCCCCCATTATCAACATCCTGGACGTTACCATTGACCAGCTACATAAATACAGTGGGCAGGATTTTCCAGCCCCACCTGCTGCCGAGATTGTCCGGTTCCACCGAATCTCCTGCAGTGGGTCCTGCCATGGTGGGGTCAGCAAATCCCAGCCTGTGACTATGAGAGCAGATCAGAGGCTGGGAATTCTGCTGTGAGTAATTCACCTCTTGACTCCTCAAAGCCTTTCGATCATTTACAAGACACAGGTCAGGGGGTCACTTGCCTGGATGATTGCAGCTTCAACAACCCTCAAGAAGCTTGACACGATCCATGACAAATCAGCCCACTTGATTGACAGACCATCCACCTCCTTAAACATTCACTCCCTCCACCAGTGACAGCAGTGTGTGTCCCACCTACAAGATGCACTGCAGCAACTCACCAAGGCTCTTTCGATAGCACCTTCCAAACCCACCTAGAAGGACAAGATCAGCAGATGCATGGGAACACCACCACCTGCAATCTCCCCTCCAGGCCACTCACCATCCTGACTTGGAACTACATTGTCGTTCCTTCACTGTGGCTTGGTCAAAATCCTGGAACTCCCTTCCTGAAAGCACCATGGGTGTACCTACACCACATAGACTACAGCACTTCAAGAAGGCCCCTCAACAGTACCTTCTCAAGGGCACCTAAGGTTGAGCAATAAATGCTAGCCCAGCAATGCCCACGTCCCATGAATGAACAAATTTTTTAAAAGCTATGTATACAAAGACTGCGGATGCTAGGTCAATCTAATTTTTCAAGACTGATATCACGGGGCAGATGTGCTGTCTCCCTGATTTCAGCCCGCCTTCTGCGGGGCATTTCGGCATGGGTGGGGTTGCAGGGGTGGGCCTTGGCGCTGTGCCTGTGATCGCCGCGGTGGCTGTTGGCCAGGTCTGGTGAGACAGCAGGTGGCATTGCTGGTGGAGGGGGTGGACCTTCGTGCCGTTGGTTTTGAAACTGAGTTCTCAACTGGTTTGATTTCTTTTCATTGAGTTGTTAGGTGACCTTCAGATGATGGAACGAATTTGTCTCCTGAAGGCACCCTTTTTTTCCTGTGTACTTAATATTTTTGGTGCCTGTGGAATAAAGAGTCACTGAGCTGGAACTGTTCGTCCATTCAGTGCATTTCTTCCTGAGCTGCACCGAAATTGGAGAGACTTTCGGTAGCGAAGGATATCATGGGACATGGAACAAATGAAACTGAGGTGCAGATATTCAAGAAGCTGAATGTCTTGTCCCTAAATTTCAATGAAATATGAATTATCAAAAATCTTCCTATTTAGTTCAGGAAGTTAACCAATTGAATAGCTGAACCATATGAAGTAGGCAGAGGCCCTACAGGACATCAGTTAGGATGCTACAATCACAAGTACACCGCATCTTATAATTTATATACATTTTTAAGGTTGCAAAATATTCCAAGGTGCTTCACAGGGGCATGATCAAACAAAAATTTGACACTGAAACATTTAAAGGTCTATTAGCATTGGTGGCCAAAAACTTAGTTAAAGAAATTTGGGGAAGAAATTCCAAAGCTCAGAGCCGAGGTAGCTGAAAGTAACAGTTGAGCGATTAGAATCAGGGCTACATAGGTGACCAGAATTGGAGGAGTGCAGGGGCAATGTAGGATTGTAGAGATGGAGGAGGTTATAAAGTTAAGGAGGGGGAAGGTCATGGAGAAACTTATGAGAATTTTAAAATCAAAACATTGCTGGAATGAGGATTCAAGTAGGCCAGCAAGCATGGATGATAAGTTAGCGGGACTTGGTGTAAGTTGGTATATAGGCAACAGAGCTTTGGATCAAAACAAAAAACTGCGGATGCTGGAAATCCAAAACAAAAACAGAATTACCTGGAAAAACTCAGCAGGTCTGGCAGCATCGGCGGAGAAGAAAAGAGTTGACGTTTCGAGACCTCATGACCCTTCAACAGAACTGATTTTCTGTTGAAGGGTCATGAGGACTCGAAACGTCAACTCTTTTCTTCTCCGCCGATGCTGCCAGACCTGCTGAGTTTTTCCAGGTAATTCTGTTTTTGTTTTAGAGCTTTGGATCAGCTCAGTGTTATGGAGAATGGAAGTTGAACCATGAGTACATTGGAATAGTTAAATCTACAGGTGACAAATTAATGGATGAGTTGAGGCAGGGCTGAAATGGGCGATATTACAGAAGTGGAACTAGCACCTGAATGTTCACCCCAGGGTCAGGAATGCAGAGTCAGGAAAATTCCCAGGTCTGCAAGCTCGACTCTAGAGAAAGTGCCCCAGGTGGTCAGATTTTAATTCTGGGGAAGGGGGACAAGTGTTAACAGGAGCAGTTTGGAGGCAGCATAGGGGTTGCCAGGTGTAAAGGTGGGGTAGGCAAAAGACTGGCTTCAGTGGTTGGTACTTTGTCCCAGCTGCAGAAAAAACTAAAAAAAATAGCCCTTTAGCCCTCACCCCCTACTCCCCTTGCCCCATCCATGTCAACCCGTGTCACCTCATGACCCCCAATCCACCCCTCATAGCCCCTCATTTCTTTCACACCAACTTATGCCCCTCTACTAACCCCCTATGGCCCTTTATAGTCCCCTGCCAACTTAGTGCTGTATCATGCCAACCTATATCTACCCACAATCACCCTTTTCCCTTACACCCTCCATGCCAACTCACCCAGTATCCACCATGGGCAGACCCCTGGACCCATGCTGAAAGTAATAAAATAAGCTTCCAAGTGTCCATTGATGAATTCACTATTTAAAGAAGTCTCATTGATTAAAAACTCTTTCACTACATTTAAATTCCTTCAATCACTTAATACTTTGTAACAACAAGCACTTGTATTCATGAAAGATTTTATAGTCACTTGAAGATGTCAATCAAATTGTGAAATGACCAGCACCTCATTGTGATAATGATAGATTGTAAAATCAATCATGCAGCACAAATCCAATAATGATGAGGCTCAGACTTATGTCAACAGACAGAGTGAAATAGCAAGACCTGATTCTTTTTAATAGTAGACTGCTTTTTAAAATTTAAAGTCTAGGAGATTTAAATCCCTTGGCAGCTTGACAGTTGCTATGAGCTTTGGCAGTTCCTTTGACAGCTTGACAATTCCAATGAGCTTATTATGCCTCTCCAAAGAATTCTGCTAACCTTAAACATTCTCCTGATAGGTCTAAAGTGCAAAAGTCATGTTTTGGACATCCCTTTGACGAAAATTGGATCTGTTTCACATGTGCAACTGCCTCTGTGAACCATGGACGTGTACAGTACAACACCACCACCCCCCCCCCTTTCCCCCACCAGCGAAAATGATGGGTGCTGTGTTTGGGGATGGGACTATCAGAATTGGGGCTCCGGCGCCATCTTGGGTAAGCTGGAGACGCTCTCTATCATTGTGAAAATTCAGGCCTAGGGTGCCTTGGTGACAGTATGGATATGAGATCGAAAGTTCATCTCAGGGTCAAGTAAATCTCTTCAATGCCATTGGATTGGCAAGGAAGAAATCAGCTAAGATTTCTGCACCTGATTTGCTATCCAGTAACTACTGCTGAAAGTGTCTGTGCATGGATGACAGCTGATGCTTGGCTGTGCTACCCTTGTGGTCAAACTCTGTACTGATGCTGTCAAGGTTTACAAAAAAATACTGACTTGGCTAAAGTACTGTACCTGGAAAGGAGCCAGTGGCTTCAGGGGCGGGAGTAATTTGGTGGAGCAAAGTGTAAAAAAAAAAAATTCCCAAGAGTCTTTGTTTTCTTTTTATTTCAATCACTTTTACTGGAAGGCTGCAGGTTGTTCAGTGAAGAATTTTTCACCGAAAATCAGAAGGTGCTTGAACACCTCTTACTTTCAAAATACAAAATGCCCCTGCATCGGTTGTACTTTTTCACATTGCTCTAGATGCTAGGAAAAGGTTAATCCATTTGGGATTTTGTGGCACCGTTTAAGGTCACCTTTGCCCAGTGAAGGGTTTTTTTGGTCACTTTGCTAAGTGGGTTAAATAACGTTCTGGCAGTTTGAAGGTATTACTGTTTTGCTTTTGTTTGTTCTGACCATGCCAGTAATTAAAGAGTAATTTACTTTAGCCATTTTGGGTACAACCTTTCCCCTTGCATCAAATGAGCAGTGATTGAGTCACTTTTTTCAATGAATCAGATTATTTGTTGCTTGAAAGGGGCAAGCAATCTTATATTTATATTTTGGTTATATTTCTTTAAGAATTCTTTTTTAGACATCCACTTGTAAAGGTTGGTTATGTTTAACTTCTAATGGTATAACATTGCTTTCTGTAATATAAGAGTATACATGCGTAAAATGTTTCCTTTGTTGAATATTTTTGTGGGGATGCTATCCACTTTACTTTAATCAAGTTAATGCCTTGATTTATATACTGGGCAGAGGAATTTCATATAGGCACTAACATCAAATATTTCACACCACTGGTATCTGGAATTCCAGTTATGAGCAAAGATTAAGGAAGTTGCGCTTGTTTTCAACATGAGACCAAGGTGACCTAATCAAAACCTGCAAGGTTATGAGTGGAATTGATAAATTGTTGACAATGGTGAAGAGTTCAAATACCAAAGAACACAAGTTAAACTTTAGGGACTCTGAAGAAAAAGAGTGGTCAGGTATAACGTACTCCCCTAAAGCATAATAAACTTACAGAATGAGTTACCAAGGCATGCTGTTGAAATGCACAGTATAAGTTATGATAGGAATGTCTAGATGTGCTTATGAAGAGAATGGTGAAATGGCATGTATTCAGGCTGATCTATGAGGCATGCTGGGATGATTGGCTTCTTTCTGTGTGCGCTATCTGGAGGCCACTTGCACAGGTCAACATGTGCTCCCACACACACCCTGGGATACACCCCTGCCTCATTACAACCCTCGCCCTGCAGTCTCTTCCCTTGCCTGAGGCCACTTCTTCCCCCTTCCCAAAGCAAGCCCTAACCCTGCAGCCATTGAAAAGCCAACCCGCCTTACGACGGTTCTGTTAGGTAGACACCTGCCCTGAATCCCCCTAAAAGTGATGTGGTGATGCCTGCGAAGCCTGGTGCTGATGGCCGTGAGTGCTACCTGAAGCAAAGCTGGCAAACAAACCTCAAAGTCCTGAGTGAAGTGCAGCACGCCAGGTGCACGCCACTTATGTACAGTCGTGAAACACGTGCAATCACACTGATGTGCTTGGATGATCCAGCGTGGGGGAATGATTCTGGTAAGCAGGGCTTATCATGAGATGCTAAAGTATTGAAATTAGGCTCCCGACGTGTGGTGGCAAGAAACGAGGCCTGCCGTTGACAGGTGGAGATTGCAAACTGGTTTCACGATTTTTGGCCTTCTCACCAAAGAAGTCTGTAAAATCGATTGCACAGGCATGAGGCAGATTCTGCCACTTAAACCCTCATTCATACTTTTGGTACCCACAGACTCAACTATTCCAATACTTGCTTAGCCAGCCTTCCATCTTTGACCTTCCACTGACCTAAATTGGCTCCCAGTACACAAATCTCAAATTTAAGATTCTCATCTTTGTTTTCAAATCCCTCCATGGCCTCACCTTTCCCTATCTCTGTGACATCCTCCAGTGCTACAACCCTCTGCTTTATCTGCAATCCTCCAATTGTGGACTCCGAGCACCCCCAATTTTAACCACTCTACCATTGGTAGCCATGACTTCAGTTTCCAACGCCTTAAGCTCTGGAATTCTTTCCCTCAGCCTTTCTGCTTCTTTATGTCTCTTTTCTCCTTTAAGTCAATCTTTAAATCCAACCTCTTTGTCGAATCTTTTATTTACCTGCTCTCATGTCTACATAGTGGCTCGGTGTCCAATTTTGGTTGCTAACACTCCTGTGATGTCCCTTGGGACATTTTATTATATTAAAGCCAATATATAAGTACAAATATTTGTTGTTGAATGCAAGTTAATTGAAAATTACACTTGCCTGCCAAATTGCCTCTTACCTTATTATCATCCATGATAATTAGAGTTGAGAGAAGAATTTGCATATTTGATGTAGCAACAGAATTTAGCTATGTTGACATTTACAATGATGTATGATGGAATGGACGATTTCTATTTGAACTGATGCATTACACAGATCAATAAGGAAAAATGTCTGCAGAGCATTAATTAGGGCAGTCAACATTAGCTTAAATGACAGGCAATTGTCAAATCATTTTTTTTTAAATCAATATGTTGCTCATTTTTTAGGTCATTAGGGAAAAACTACAGACTATTCAAATGCGTATATCTGGAGAAGCTTAGGTCAATATTGACAATAGTGGAAGCATTGAGTTTCTCTATGACTCTGACTGTGACAGTCCATTGTAGATACCACACAATGATCTTTTACAATTGTAATGATCAACAGTCTCAATGACGAAGCATGTTTCAAATAAGTTGGTCCTGAAATTCTGTGGTACTTCTCCTGAGCTCCTGACACAACCATTGAAGGAGGTAAGTAATTTCCTGGAGAAATTGTGCAAATGGCTGAAAAAGCCCACCTATGGGATTTCTCTAACAGTCCTACTGGAGCCCTTTGCTGAATAGGGTGATTGGGAGATAACGCCACCAAATTTCTATCGGTCAACGATATTTCCACAGAAACTCAACATCCATAGCTCAGTGTTTTATTTTATTGTTTTATTTATTTACTCATGGGATGTGAGCCTCATTGGCAAGGCTAGCATTTATTGACCATCCCTACTTGTCCTTGAGATGATGGTGATGTGCCGCCACCTTGAACCACTGCAGTCCATGTGGTGTAAGTTGACCCACAGTGCTGATCAGGAGAGTTCCAGGGTTTTGACCCTGTAACATTGATGGAATGCTGATATATTTCCAAGTCAGGATGATGTGTACTGCCCTTGTCCTTCCAGATAGTAAAGGTCATTTGTTTAGGATTTTCCACATTTAGGCTTCAGATTTCCCTAACTGGGGCCCAAAAGTGGAAGTAAACATTAATGATAACAAACTACAAAATCAGAGCATCTAGAAAAAAAAATGCATGTGAATAAACATTTGTTGTAGAAATAACATTTTAATATTAAAGAAAATTCATACAATTTTTCTGGGTTCTTTTTACATCCTTCAATCAATTTTTAGAGTATTTTACACCCTTTTCAAAGTAACAGCTTTTAAACAATAATGGCCCTGAAAACTCAAAATCCTTGCTCCCCTGGCAGTGCAGCACAGTAGGAATTCAGACACTTGCAACAGGAGACATTGGACACTGATCCACATCATTTGAGTCATCTAAACATTCAGGGCACAAGCCAGCAGCGATAGTCATGTGGCAGAAACACCCACCAAGTAACCTGGAGCAGCAAGGTAGGGAAGCTGAGACCCTGAATTCGTGAAGGGGGTCTTCACAAAGTAACAACTTTTGGTCAACTCAGAACAGCACTAAAAGAAAAAAAGACTAAGCTTGAGGAGAGACTCATGCAGTATAAACTGTTGTCCCACTTTACTGTTGGTTATTTCTTATGAGCTGTCCTGATGAGTGCAATACGAAAAGCTTTGGTTCCATGTCTTTTTTCAGCATTAGCAAAGAAAGACTTGAATTTATATGGTGCCTTTCAGATCCTCCAGGTGTTCCAAAGCACTTTAGAGCCAGTTTTGAAGTGTTTTCACTGTCGTGATGAGGAAAACACAGCAGGCAGTTTGTGTACAGCAAACTCCAACAAATAGCAATATGACAATGACCAACTAATCAATAGTCTGTTGTAGCGATGTTTATTTAATGATAAATATTGGTCAAGACTTTGGCGGGTCGGGGGGGGGCGGTGGGGTGCGCGCTTCCCTGTAATGCTTCAAAATAAAGCCACAGAGTATATTACAGCACCTGAGAGGGCAACCCATAGTATGCTGCAGTCAGGGGAATCAGTCCTTGGGATCGCCTGCAACAAAGGAAAGTATATAACTTACCAGAGCATGAAACTGTGAGGTTCAAGAGTACTCCTCCCAAAACTATATTTAACCTCCACTGCCATTCGTTGGTGCTTCTAGCTCCAAGTTCCCAGATCCTCGGACCGCTTTCCTGCTCCCAATCTACCTCCTCCTGGACCCACAATTCTAGTCCCCCAATCCAACATGCTGTGCTGTTAGGTCTAAGGATCAATATCCAGGGAGCCTCAGAATTCATTCACTCTTCCTTTCCTTCCCCAATCCCCCAACAAGCCTGCCCCAAAATTGGGCTCTCCTGAATTTCAAGGCCATTAGTTTCACCATTCAATAGGGCTTCCTTGTGGACTGGGAGCGGTGCAAGTGTATATATTTGGGGAATCTCCTTTTTACGTACATAGTTCATGGATGGTTCCTCAGAACTAGAAGGACACAATATCTGCACTTTTTAAGTAAAAGGTGACATTGTCAAGTGAAAAGCACTGCCAACTAAAAGGATGAAAACAGCTGCCTATGTTGCTTTTGTACCATAAGGATCATCATTAAGAGTTTTTTTTTCACCTTGTCAGCTTTAGTCTGATTTATCTCACTGTGGTCTGATAATGAGACAAGGCAGTCAGCAGCTGCTCTTGTAACCTATTGCAGAGGCTTCTTTTTAAAATCATTAATATGGCCTGAAAGAAAATCCTGTATTTGTGCGAAAGTGCTTTAACTGAATACGAAGCAATAGGATGTCAATAGCAATGATTACGGTTAAATCAATCATGCAACATGGTTCAGATCAGAAGGAAAGTGCTGTTTGCTGGGCCAAGAAACAGTTAGAGGCATAAAATCATAGAAGGGTGTTGCATTTGGGGAAGCAAGGGAATACACAGTAAATGGGAGGATACTGAGATGTGTAGAGGAAGTGAGGGACCTTGGAGTGAAATGCACAGAAGGAGGCCTCTTGGCCCATCGTGTCTGCCCCCCAGAAAAATGAGCCCCCCAGTCTAATCCTACTTTCCAGCATTTGGTCCATAACTCTGCAGGTTACAGAACTTGAGGTACATATCCTGACACCTCTTAAATGAGTTGAAGGTTCTGTCTCTACAACCCTTTCGAGCAGTGAGTTCTAGACCCCCACAACCCTCTGGATGAAAATATGTTTCCTCATCTCCCCTCTAATCTTTCTACCAATCACTTTAAATCAATGCCCCACTGACCTCTCTGCTAAAATAAATAGGCCCTTCCCATCCATCTATCTAAGCGCTTTATAATTTTGTATATCTCAATCAAATCTCGCCTCAGCCTCCTCTGTTCCAAGGAGAACAACAGCAGACTATCCAATCTTTCCTCATAGCTTCAATTTTCCAGTCCTGGCAACATCCTCATAAATCTCCTCTGTACCCTCTCTAATGCAATTCCATTCTTTCTGTAATGAGATGACCAGAACCGCACACAGTACTCAAGTTGTGGCCGAACTAATGTTTTATATAGTTCCAGCATAACCTCCCTGCTCTTATGCCTCTGCTAATAAATGAAAGGATTCCATATGACTTCTTAACCACCTTCTCAAACTATCCTGCTACCTTCAGGGATCTGTGAACATTCACTCCAAGGTCCCTCACTTCCTCTACACCTCTCAGTATCCTCCCATTTATTGTGTATCCCCTTGCTTCCCCAAATGCAACATCTCACACTTCTCTGGCTTGAATTCCATTTGCCACTTTTCTGCCCACTTGACTAGTCCATTGATATCTTCCTGCAGCCTACAACAATCCTCATCGCTATCTACTGCGTGACCAATTTTTGTGTCATCTACAAACTTCTTGATCATTCCCCCTACATTTACATCCTAATCATTAATATATACCACAAAAAGGGGACCTAGTACTGAGCCCTGTGGAACCCCACAGGAAACAGCCTTCCAGTCACAAAAACATCCATCAACAATTACCCTTTGTTTCCTGCCACTGAGCCAATTTTGTATCCATCTTTCCCCTGGATCCCATGGGCTTTTACTTTTTAACCAGTCTGTCGTGTGGGAGCTTGTCAAAAGCCTTGTTAAAATCCATGTAGCCCGCAACAACTGCACTACCCTCATCAATCCTCCTTGTTACTTCCTCAAAAAATTCAATCAAATTAGTTAGACATGACCCTCCCTTAATAAATCCATGCTGGTTATCCTTCATTAATCCATGCCTTTCTAAGTGACAGTTTATCCTGTCACTCGGAATTGATTCCAATAATTTGTCCAGTACCGAGGTCAGACTGACTAGCCTACAATTGCTTCGTTTTTAAACAAAGGCACAACATTAGCAGATCTCCAATCCTCCAGCACCTCACCTGTATCCACCGAGGACTGGAAAATGATGGTCGGATCCTCTGTTATTTCCGCCCTGGCTTCTTTAACAGTTAGGGTTACATTTCATTCGGCCCCTGATGATTTATCCACTTTCAAGGATGCTAATTCCATTAATGCTTCCTCCCTCCCTATGTTTATCATATCCAATACTTAACACTCCTCGTCCTTAACTACAACATCTGCATTGTCCCCCTGTTTTGTGAAGGCAGTAGCAAAGTATTCATGAAGAACCATACCTATATTCTCCACCTCCACACATAGGTTTTCATTTTGATCTTTTATGGGCCCTACTCTTTCCTAGTTATCCCCTTATTTTTAATGTATTGTTAAAACATCTTTGGGTTCTCCTTGAGATTGCTTGCCAATATTCTTTCATGCCTTCTCTTTGCTTTCCTGAGTTCCTTTTTAATTTCAGCCCTCCTCTTTCTATACTCTTCTCGGCTTTCTGTAGTACTGAGTTATCAGTGTATAACATAAGCTTTCCTTTTCTGCCTTATCTTACCCTATAAGCTCATTGGCATCTAGGGGGCCCGAGATTTGGCTGTCCCGTCCTTTTCTTTGTGGGAACATGTTTACTCTGAACCCCTTGAATCTCCCAAATGAATGTCTCCCCCTGTTTTGACACTGATTTATCTCCAAGTAGCTGTTTTAAGTTCACTTTTGCTAAATCGCTCCTCAACTTAGTAAAATCGATTTTTCCCCAATTTAGAACTTTAACTCCTGTTTTACCTTTGTCCTTTTCCATAATTATGTTAAAACTAACTGAATTATGATCACTACCACCGAAATGCTCTCCCACTGTCACTCCTTCCACCATTTTCAAAAACTAAGTCCAAAACTGTACCTTTTCTTATTGGACTTGCTACATACTGGCTAAAATGGCTCTCCTGAATGCATCTTAAGGATTATGTACCTTCCATTCCATTCACACTAAAACCATCCTAGTTAACATTGGGGAAGTTAATCCCCCTACTATTATTGCCCTACTATTTTTGCACTTCTCAGAGATTTGCCTACATATTTGCTCCTCTATCTCCTCTGACTGTTTAGGGGTCTATAGTGCACTCCCAGTAGTGTGACTGCCCCTTTTTTGCTCCTAAACTCAATCCATATGGCATTAATTGATGATCCTTCTCACATATCATCCGTCACCTCACAGATGTAATTACTTCTCCAACCAAAATTGCCACCACCCCTCTCTTTCTATTCTCTTCTCTACCTCCCCTGAAAACCCTGTAACCAGGGACCTTGAGCTGTCCTTCCTGTCCCTCCTTAAAGCCATGTTTCTGAAATAGCTATGACATCACACTTCCACGTTCCTATCTGTGCCCCCTCAGTTTGTCTACTTTATTTGCCACACTCCTTGCATTGAAGTATATACCCTTCAGCATTGCCAAATTCTCTTTTTTATTTTCTACGTTTTGTTTCCCCTGTTTTCCAGACCCACTCATTGATTTTCTGCCTTTCATTACCATTTCTGATTTTGCTAATCTGAGTCTACCCTCAGGTTCCCATTCCCTTGCCAAATTAGTTTAACCCCCCCGCCCCACAACTGCAGTAGCAAACCTCCCAGTAAGGATATTGGTCCTGGCCCCACTGAGGTCTCACCTCCCCCAGAACCGGTCCCAAGAATCTGAATTCCTCCCTCCGACACCATCTCTCCAGTCACACATTCATCAGCTTTAACCTCCTAATTCTATGCTCACTAGTATGTGGCACAGGTAATAATCCAGAGATTACTACCTCTGAGGTCCTGCTTTTTAATGTCTTACCCGGCTCCCTAAAATCTGCTTTCAGGACTCATCCTTCTTCCTACCAATGTCATTGGTACCAATGTGAACCACAACCTCTGGCTGTTCACCATCCCCCTTAAGAATTTCCTGCAACCGGTCTGTGATATCCTTGACCCTGGCACCAGGCAGGAAACATACCGTCCTGGAGTCACATCTACAGCCGCAGAAATGCCCATCTGCTCCCCTAACTATTGAAACCCTCACCACTATTCCTCTTCCACTCTTCTACCTTCCTGCCATGCAGCTGAGCTGCCTGTGGTGCCCCAAACTTGGCTGTTGCTGCACTCCCCTGAGGAACCATTGCCCTCACCGGCATCCAAATTGGAAAACTGGTCCATGAGCGAGATAGACTCAGTGGACTCCTGCACTACCCATTTGGTCCACCTATACTTTCTGGTGGTCACACATTCCCTCTCTGCCTGTATGCTCCTAATGTGTGGTGTAACCACTTCCCAAAACACGCTATCCACATGGCCCTCAGTGTCGCAGTGCACTTGGCAATTTTCTGTCTCTGAAATAGTGGTCTCTGCATTATTAACAAAGAAATAATGAACCCGCAGTGGCCATTCATTCCTGGAGCCTATTCTGCCATTCAACTAAATCAAGGCTGATCTACTTCTTACCTCCATCTACCTGCCTTGGTTCTATTGCTCTTGACACCACTGCTGAACAAACATCTATCAATCTCAGTTTTGAAATTTTTAATTGACCCCACCAACCACCCCCACCAGCCTCAACAACTTTTTGGGAGAGAGAGTTCCAGATTTTTACTACACTTTGTGCGGAGAAGTGCATCGTGATATCATCCCTGAATGGCCGAGCTCAAATTTTAAAACTTATTCACCGCCTGCGTGACTTTTCCATCAGCGGAAATCATTTTTCTCTATCTATCCTATCAACATCTCTGATCATCAGTTGTGTTCCAATTTTAACAAGAGTAAACTGTTTTGCCTCCTTTAGACTGAGCTCATTTTAAAATTGGCAGTTTCACTAATGCCAACAAAAAAGACTTGAGTTCATATAGCTCCAGGTCTCAGTGGTATAAAAACACACACTGAGCTAAAAAATAAAGCACCTCCATCCTCTCCTTGATCTTATTTGACACGCTCGGATAAGGAGCCTGGCAATAAAACAGGTTCTTCCTGTGTGAGGTGAGCGTAGCAGCCAGTTTTTATACACATATCAGTCATGTGGTTGTTGCACCATTTACAAAACATAAAGCCAGCAGTTGATTAGCTATCCCTCCGCTGTGCACCAGTTGGTAGCCCACTTGACTTTGAGCCATGAAGCTTGCGGGTTCAAGTTCCATTCCAAAGACTTGAGCGCAAAATCCTGGCTGGCGTTCCAGTAAGTATTGTCAGAGGTGGTGTCTTTCGGGTGAGACAACTGAGGAGCCTGTCTACACCTCTCAGTGGGATGTAAATGATCCCATTGAACTATTACGAAGAAGAACAAGAGAGCAATCCCAATATCCTGACCAATATTTATCCTTCAACCTACATTACTGAAAGAAAAATTGTCATATCATCATCACTTTGCTGTTTGTAGAAGTTTGCTGTGTGCAACTTTGTTTCCTACATTACAAAAGCGACTATACTTCAAAAACCCTAAATTGAATGTGAAGCACGTTGGGATATCCTGAGGATGTGAAAGTCGCCATATAAATTTTAATTTGGTAAATGACGAAAGGTTATCTGCGCTGTGGGATGATTTTGATAAAGCAACAATGTTGAAAGGATCAGCAATAGAAAATGTCTCTTTTTAAAAAATAAGCGATCAGCTGCCTCAAAATAAACGAAGAATGAGAGAAGCAAATCTGCTCTGCTGCACCCCAACTCAGAAAGGTTTTAAACTTCTCTGAGCCCCTGCCCTCATTGGCATACAACATTATGGACAGCCTGTAATGTGGTTAACTAATGTGAGGACATACTATCAATTAACTAAGCATGGTTGTAGTTCTGCAGCACGGTGCACATGTGTGAATCAAGGTAATTTTACACACACCCATTTTCTCAGGATCCTTTGCCCCAATTTCCATATGCAAGCAGATTTGCTAATACAGGGTTTTAAGGCCCTGAGAGTACTGCATTTGCCTGCCATGCGATTTCATAAACAGAATAAAAACAAAAAAACTGAGGATGCTGGAAATCTTCATAAACAGAATGTTCAGCCTAATTGCCAACTTCTATGTGTTAACTCGTGTGTACCTTAAGATTAACAGAAAGTAGGCTGGGACAGTTTTGCTCCATAATTGGACACATTAATAAAAGGGCAAAAATCTCCTGATGCTGAACATCTGAGCCCAAAACAAAAAATCCTGGAAACAACCTGCAAGTTAGTCAGCATCTGGAGAGAGGAAAACATCGACCTGAAACATTAACTCTGTTGCTCTCTCTAAAGATGCTGTGTGATCTGCTGAGTATTTCCTGCATTTTCAACTCTTTAGTATCAGTGAGTTAGCTTTTCAGGTATAGACATTTCAGGAAAACTGGAAGAGATTACAGATGAACAGCATTTAAGAATTAAAGGGTCACAGGGAAAGTGGAGAATGAAACCGCACACCACAACAGCCCAAAAGCCTGCTCCAATTTTTGGGTTTTGTTTATTCATTCATGGGATCCGGGAGTCACTGGCATGGACAATATTTATGGCCTATTCTTATTTGCTCTGGAAGGTGGTGGTGGGCTGTCTTCTTGAACCGCTGGTGTAGGTACACCTACAGTGCTGTTAGGGAGGGAGTTCCAGGATTTTGACCCAGTGACAGTGAAGGAACAGGGATATATTTCCAAGTCAGGATGACGTGTGACTTGGAGGGGGCTTGCAGGCGATGGTGTTCCCATGTGTCTGATGCCCTTGTTCTTCTAGATGTAGAGGTTGCAGGTTTGGAAGGTTCTATCTCAGGAGCCTTGCTGAGTTACTGCAGTGTGTCCTACAGATGGTACATACTGCTGCCACTGTGCATCAGTGATAGAAGGAGCACATGATTAAAGTGGTAGACAGGCTGCTTTGCCCTGGATGGTGTCAAGCTTCTTGAGTGTTGTTGGAGCTGCACTCATCCAGATAAGTGGAGAATATTCCATCACGCCCCTGACCTGTACCCTGTTGGTGTTGGACAAGCTTTGGGGAGTCAGCAGGTGTGGTACTCGCTGCACTGTACCCAGCATCTGACCTGCTCTTGTAGCCACAGTATTTATATGGCTGATCCAGTTCGGTTTCTAGTCAATGATAACCCCCAGGATGTTGATGGTAGATGTCATGCTTCCAGTTCTACCTACCTTATCCTTCCACTATACCAGCTGTATATACGTTCTCCGTGTCTTGTAATTGTCTTTAATTTCCCTCATTGTACCTATGATTGCTTCATGTTAATTCCACCTCAGGCATTTAAAGTAGCCCATTTTCCAATTAAGCACCTGCAAGTTTCCTATTTATTTGTGTCTTTCCCATCCACCTCCCCTTTGTTCTGTTCTTTTTGAAATGCGGTTTATTTTTTATTCTCTTCCAGTTCTAACAAAGGGCCCATACCTTTTCTTTCCATGATATGAGCAGAAATGTTGGAAACCCTCGACAGTTCATAGAGAAAAGTATTACAAACTGTCTAAAGCACAGAACCAGGTCATTCAGCCCAACAGGCCCATGCTGGTCTTTATGCTCCACAACAGCTTCCTCCACTTTTCTTCATCTAATCCCATCATCGTATTATTTTATTCCTTTCTCCCAAATGCATTTATCTAGCTTCCGTTTAAATGCATTTATTCTATTCATCTCAACTACGCCATGTGGTTGCAAACTCCATATTCAAACTACTCTCTAGGCAAAGAAGTTTCTCCAGAATTCCATATTAGATTTATCCGTGACTATCTTATATTTATGGCCACTCCCCCACAAGTGGAATTATTAGGCAGTATTTCATCAAGGCAATGGGGGTCTTGCCCAACACCTAGTGCGCCTGCAGGAGTCCCACTTCGACACCTTTGGAGAAGGCCCAAGGAATTAAATGCCAATCGGGCACTTAAGGAGCCAATGATAGGCCTTCCCCACGATTAAGGACCCCAGGTGTGGAAACCCCGCCCCCTGAGAGCATCTGGCCAATCAGAGGCTGGCAGCTGTCCAATGCAGGCAGCACCAATAGGAGCAGTGGCAGCTGACTGCAATGCATCCGTCAGAGGCCCAGGATCAATGTGGGATCCTAGGCCACAGGTGAGTGAGGGCAAGATGGGGGTCGTGGGGTCAGGAGAGGGGGTTGGCAGCAAGGGCCAGAGGTGGGAAGGTCACGGAGTCCCCAACCAGCACCCTCCTGCCCGATTAAATGTTCCCCACCTCTAAACTCACCTTGGGAAGGGCATTAAATTCTGCCCATTATTCTCTCTACATCGAACCCGTCAAAGCTCAGGTCACTCCTCAGTCTTCCATATTTTAAAAAAAGCCCCAGCTTGTTCAAGCTTTCCTAATAAGTATACTCTCTTCTTTGCACCATCTCCAATTCTTCTGTATCTTTTTTAAAATATGGAGACCAGGACTGTTCACTGTGCTTCCAATATAGTCTTATCAGAGTTTGATACAAATTTATCATAGCTCCTCTGCTTTTCAATTCTATCCCTCTAGAAATGAATCCCAGCGCTTGGTTTGCTCTCTTATGACATTTTTAGCGTGTGTTGCTACTTTTAATGATTTATGGATCTGTACCTCCAGATCTCTGTGTTCCTCTATCCATCTTAGGAAAGGAGGATACTCCCAAAAATTACTCACACTTGATCTATATTAGTGTTTATTTGTCAGGTCGCTTCAGGTCGGTGACTTTCTATCAGAACCAGAAGTAATTAACCATTAAGCAGGTTCTATACAATGGCTGGATTTTACAGTGGCGGAGTGGGGGAGGCTGCGACTGCTCGATCACCCCGGAAGGAAAGTTGGCCGGCAGCCGACACACCTGGAAGAAGGCCGGCCCACTGCCTTGACACTCTGCCGGTGGGCTAAGTTAGGCGAGGGTGGGACTTCTGCCCCTCAGTGCAACGAAGTTCTGCCCTCGAAAGCTGCCGGCCAATCTGATTGACTGGCAGCTCTGGCATTCCTGTCAGCACCAGAGCTCAGTCAGGGGAACGCTGTCGGGACTGCAAGGAGGAGTAGGAAGAAGAGCAATGGCTGCCGGAGACAGGTAAGCCCTGGACTTTTAGGGTGGAGGGGGAGATTCAAGAGCAGAGGGAGGCGAGGGGTGGGGGGAGGTGGGGAGCTGGGTTTTGGATGGCAGGTGGTGAGGAACGAAGTGGGTGATGACATCTTGGGGGAGGAGGGTTGCCACCCCACCTCAATTTGCAAAGGGAACCCCCCCCCTCAATGATGTGCCCTCCTTCTTCCTACCCGCCTTTTTTCAACTTGGTCGCAAAAATGGGCCTTCCCACTCCCATCCATCTGCCCATACCAAGTATATTATGGTGTAGGGAGGGTAATGTTCCAGTCAGTAGGCTTGATAACAATTGACCTTTCATTCTTTTTTTAAATATGGCAGTGGGCTGCCAATTTCAGTGCCTGCTCACTTAATGTATTATGAGGGACAGCAGGGGGATGGACGGGAGAGTGGTGGGCTGGGCAACCCTCGTATTTTACGTGTCCCTCCCCCACCACCAAAATCACGCTCGGCAGTGGGTGGGTGTGGGTGTGGAGGCAGGGCTGGGGGAGGGCCGCGTAAAATCCAGCCCCAAGTACAAAGCCACAGAGAGTTGCAGGGTTTGTGGGGTGGGGGAACGAATGTGCAGGACTGGTCGGAGGAAGGAGTGGAGGAAAGATCAAAGGGAAGGAATGTAAGAGGGTGGAAGGGGCAGGAGAGATTAAATGGCAAAGGAAGATGATAATCAGTTAAGGAAAAAACAAAATCAGATTTCAGTGCGCACACTTACTGCCAGGGATCTGCATGTTAGCATTGTTTGGTACCTGCAAAGGATCAAACCATTAGCAGGGCATAGGGTAACTAGTGCAATTTAATTCAGCTCTCTTAAATCAAAATACATTCGAGAAAAGTATAATGGCAGCAACCAAAAAGGAGCTGGGGCCTTCCAGCCACCAAAGATAGAAAACCAAAAAGTTAAAGGCCTGTGTCAGCAGCTTACTCTGCCTAGAATCTGGTAGCTTTACAATTTGCATGGGCTGTCTGCTGTGTCGTAGCCCTCCTATGGCCTCTGCATGTGGCTCATTGACAGCCTGGGTCCTGTCAGCTTCATCTCCTTAATTGTCCTCATCATTGGAGGAGGCATATCAGTCTTCATGTCTCCCTCAGGCAAGCCATTCCCCTTTTGGAACACAAGGTTGTGCAGAAAATGATGATCTGGGACATTCATTGTGGTGAGTATTGGAGACCCCCGCCTGAGCAGTCCAAACATCTGAACCTCATCTTTAGGAGGCCTATCGCCTATCTGGTGGAGGTAGGCGCATCACTCTAACTCTCCTCAGCAGCACCCTGCAGACGGGGAACTGACATCATCAGCCTGATCATCTGACGGTATCCCTTGTTCCCGAGCAGCCAGTCCTGCAATTTTCTTTAAAAAGTTGTGGCACTTGGGAGTTTTTTTTAAATTCTTTCATGGGATGTTGCACCGCTGGCTAGGCCAGAATCTGCTATTGCCCATCCCTAATTGCCCTTAAGAAGGTGATGGTGAGCCACCTTCTTGAACCACAGCAGTCCATATGGTGCAGGTACACCAACAGTGCTGTTAGGGTTGGTGGGGGGGAGGTCCAGGATTTTGACCCAGTGATGGTGAAGGAACAGCGATATAGTTCCAAGTCAGGATGGTGTGTGGCTTGGAGGGGAACTTGCAGGTGATGGTGTTTCCATGTATCTGCTGCCCTTGTCCTTCTAGGTGGTAGAGGGCACAAGTTTGGAAGGTGCTGTCAGTGGAGCCTTGGTGAGTTGCTGCAATGTATCTTGTCAATGGGATAGCTGCTGTTACTGTGCGTCGATGGTGGTGGAGTGAATGTTTGTGGATGGGGTGCCAATTAAGCTTGGTCCTGGATGGTGTTGTGCCTCTTGAGTGTTGATGGAGCTGCACTCATCCAGGTAAGTGGAGAGTATTCCGTCACATTCCTGATTTGTACCTTGTAGATGGTAGACAGGCTTTGGCACAGCATTCCCAGCCTCTGACCTGCTCTTGTAGCCACAGTATTTATATGGCTAGTCCAGTTCAGTTTCTGGTCAATGATAACCCCCAGGATGTTGACAGTGGGGGAAACAGTGATGGTAATGCCAGTGAATGTTAAGGGGAGATGGTTAGATTCTCTCTTGTTAGTGATGGTCATTGCCTGGCTCTTGTGTGGTGTGAATTTTACTTGCCACTTATCAGCCCAAGCCTGAATGTTGCCCAGATCTTGCTGCATATGGGCACAGACTGCTTCAGTATCTGAGGAGTCATGAGTGGTGCTGAACATCCCCACTTCTGACCTTGTGATGGAAGGAAGGTCATTGATGAAGCAGCTGAAGATTGTTGGGGCTGAGGAACTCCTGCAGTGATGCCCTGGAGCTGAGATAATTGATTTCCAACAACCACAACCATCTTCCTTTGTGCTAGGTATAATTCCAGTGGAGAGTTTTCTCCCTGATTCCCACTGATTTCAGGTTTGCCAGGGCTCCTTAATGCCATACTCGGTCAAATGCGGGCCTTAATGTTAAGAGCAATCACTCTCAGCTCACCTCTTGAGTTCAGCTCTTTTGTCCATGTTTGGAATAAGGCTGTAATGAGGTCAGGAGCTGAGTGGCTCTGCCAGAACCCAAACTGAGCAAAAGTGAGCAGGTTGTTTCTGAGTGGATCAGAATGTAGGCATCATGAGAGCTCCCTGCAAGGTTTGCCTTCTGTGATCACATATGAGTTGCACATTCAAAGACCAGAATCCTTTTCAATTGACGAGTGTGACTGACTGTTGCCATGGAGCTGTCAAGGCCAGACGTGTGCAGTCAATAGTGCCCTGCACTAGTGGTAATCCTGAGATTTCTGCAAATCCCAATGCCTTTGCAGCCTGGCTTTCAGGATCCAGTTGGAATTGGACAAATTGGTACGCTCTCCTAAACAGGCCATCTGTCACCTCCCGGATGCAGTTATGTGTCGCTGACTGTGAGATGCTGCACAGATCCCCAGTGGACCCCTGGAAGGAACCACAGGAAAAGAAGTTTAAGGCAACGGTGGCCTTTAATGTCACTGGCAAAAGATTCTCTCCAAGTCCTTGTTACCACAGGTTGAGAACTTGGCAGAACTTTGGGCTGGTGAAGTGATAATGTCACTATACTTGTAGCCCAGAGGCCCAGGTTAATGCTCAGGGGACATGTGTTCAAATCCCAACACGGCAGCTGGTGGAATTTAAATTCAGTTAATAAATCTGGAATTAAAAGCTAGTATCAGTAACAGTGACCACGATCGATTGTCACAAAAACCCACCTGGTTCACTAATGCCCTTTAGGGAAGGAAATCTGCCATTCTTACCTGGACTGACCTACATGTGACTCCAGATCCACAGAAATGTGGCTGACTCTTAACTGCCCTCTGAAGTATTCAGTTCAAGGGCAGTTAGGGATGGGCAGCAAGCAACACCCACATCCCATGAAAGAACAAACAAAAAAAATGTGAGCAACCACATTCTGGGACATCCAAGGTACCTCCAGCATTGCCTTTAGCTCATCTACAGATATCTGCTTCACCCGTGATACACCCGTGTCAGGCCAACACTTGCCGTTGTTGTGGACCCTGTTCTAAAGCATCCTGGCCTTCTTGACGTCATGCTGCCTCTTACTGCTCAGGCTGTTGCTCCTCCTGGCCCTGTGCCAGCCTGTGACCTCTTCCTCCTCCTTTGGATGATAGCCACCCACTATAAGGCAGGGTTGCCTGGAGCCTGCATCATCTAGGCCTCAGTGGACCTGTGAATACATTGAAGTCATAACTTAAGTGAGCATATTCTTTACAGGTTTGCCTCCATCTCAAAAGTCCTGTCCTGGCTTCCATCTAGACATGGCATCCCCAATCACCCCTCCCAGGTAAAGGGAATCTGGGAAGACCAGGGATGAGTGTTCCTCCCGTTCATACATGGCTGCACGTGGAGACATTGCTCTCTGACCAGGGTGATGAGAACCATGTATGAGAAGCCTCAGGCCGACACTGTTCCACTTGCCTCCATTACCCTCGAGATTCTATAGAGAGAATATTGCCTTTGGCAATGTAGAAAGATTAACCACACGAGCCCATGTCAGGCATGATCATTCACCTGGGGGGGGGATGAAGGTTTGAAGTTTGGAGTTTGCTGCTCTCCACCAGCCTTATCCCTTTGTAGTATCTACCTTCCCTTCATCCCTGCCTCTGACTGTAGCCAATGGCAAATGGCACAGGCTTAGCAGCAGCTCCAGAGCTTGCTGGGGTCTCAATGTTATTAGATTCATGAGTCAGGAACAAACCTGCTGCCACATGGGCTTCACCATCGAACAGAGAACACAACTGAGCGTGGCTGTCATCCAATTGCCTTATGATTACTAGGCTGACCCTTTAGTTGGTCGTCTCTGCTGACCTTGAACTCCACCCACCTGAAAAGACCCTCCAACCACTTCGATGGATCGCATTTATTACTAACTGTCTTCTCCAAGTCAGATTAAAAATATGGTGGATGTTATCTTTGAAACTTACTCCACAATCTCTACCCTCCCCTGGTGACCCACTTTCTCCCACCACCCTTGATCCACCCAATATCATCATTCACCTCCCCTCTGTCACCCTTGAACCTGCCCCCTGGACCCTATTGCCACCCACCTCCACATGCCTTCCCTCCCCTCACAGCCGACACCTGTTACATGCCCAACCTGACCCCTCCCATTCTCTCTGCCTCCGTGACCCTTCCATGAAACTATCAGCCTGGTACTGCCACCCCAGCACATCCCACTCCCCACTCTGACTCTGACTGCTCCCTCCTCTGCCCAGTACCCTTAGTTCAACCCCCAGGACCCCATTGTCAACAGCACCTACCCTACCCTCTAAGACCCACTTTTTCCAACCATTCTTGCCTCTAAACCCCCTCCCCCAGCCAGCCATAGGACTCCCAGGCCCAACAAGAAAAGGCCGTTCCCATCATCCGACATCGTTGCACCTTCGTATTCCATCGCTGCCTCCCCGCTTCCCCGGATAGTCTGTCCCCATCCCTTCTCCGGACAGTCTCACCCTCTCCACCCTTCGCTTGCCTTTCTTATCCAGCCTCCATTCCAAAATCCACCCTACCTACCCCCTCAATTCCACCTTTCTCCTGCCTCCCATTTCCAGCCTCCGCTCCACCCTATCCACTCCCCCCACCCCTCGCCTGCTTCCCGTGTCCTGCCTCTGCTCCACCTTTCTACCATATTGCTCCCTTCTACCCTTCTACTGCCACTTATACACGGTTGTAAAAGTGAACATTCTAATGTCTGACTGGCGGGAAACTTAATCCCAGCAAAGTGGCCTTTTAATGAGAATGCATGACAAGCGAATGGATACTAAAAGGCTTCCCGACATCGTTCGTCAGGAAGCTCAGCCCGCCTTTGAAGTCCCGAGAGCAGAATTCCAAAAGGTCATCCTGATATTGGGAAACTGATTTTTGGCCTCACGCCAAATTAAGTTCCCCTGCTGGCCACGCTTCCCCCTGCTGGCTCGGCAGGAAGATTTCGCCTCAAGTCTCCAGGTTACTAATCCAGTAAGTAACTACTATGCTACCATACCCTTTGAAAATGTTAACAGCCGGATAATGTGTTCAGTTAGGGAGTTTAATCTGTTTATTATCAGTTGTAGGTTAAATATCTGCCAGGACAGCTGGGGGAACTCCCCTAATCTTCTTTGCAAAGTGTCATGGAATCTTTCCGGACCAGCTGAGAGGTCGAGTGGGCCCCCCAGTTTCATGTTTCATCTGAAATACTCCACCTTTGGCAGTGCAGCATTCCTTCAGTACTGCGTTGGACTGTCAGCCTAGACTATGTGCTCAACTCTCTGGAGTGAGATGTGAACGCGGGAATTTCCTGGTTCAAAGACTATTATTATTAGTAGAACCTCTAGGAATCATCTAAACTATAAAGAGAACGATCAATTTCCTCCAAATCTGGGAAACCTGCTGTGAGATAGCCCATCGTACATAAAATGGAATCCCAAGTTTTACACACCGTTGAAATTTTACGCATACACTCACTTTAAACCTGCATGTGTCTGAAATGGTGAAGAGCTAACAAAAGGTCTAGTAAAAGCCTATATGAATCATATAGTCATTAAATCCATCAGGAATACTGAATTAAGTTACAGACAGAACTATGCAAGCCAACCTCAAACATATAAAATAAAAATAGACAATGCTGTCTTTATTTCAGATTTCCAATATCTGCAGTACTTTGCTTTTGTATTAGGCATTAAAACATGTCAATTTTGCTGTTAAACACAGATAGTACCTTTTTTTAAGTACTTTTCTCATGAGACAGTGCAGGTTTTTGTGACATCACAATGGTTAATGCATGTTTGAAGTGCTCTACTGAACTATTCCTGCAGCACATCCTAATCACGTTCTGCTACTGAGAGCAATAGAAGCATAAGATGGGAGACCAGTGTTCACCACCTTGTGGATTGTGCCTTTGCAAAGAAGGTCTGGAGAGAGATGCAGTGGTTTTTTTCGAGGTTCATCCCGAACAGCTCTGTGACACAGGACTCTGTGTTCTACTGGCTGTTCCCAGGGACACACACCGAGACAAACATCAACTGCAGCTGGAGGATCATCAACTTGGTGAAAGACGCTCTTTGGTCTGCCTGAAATTTGTTGGGCTTCCAGCGCAAAGAGTTGTCCTCGACCGAGTGTTGCAGTCTGGCACATTCCAAGGTCCAGGACTACATGCTGAGGGACACACTAAAGCTTGGAGCAGCTGCCACAAAGGAGCAATGGGGAAAGGTCGCTGTCTAAGACCTTTCCGTCATAGTTCACTGGGGGGCTGGGAAAGGTATAGACCCCTCAGGCTCTACGACTCACAATGAATATATGAAGTGAATACAAAATTTATCATAATTGTATTGAAGCACCTCAGATAGCAACATGATGTATGTTGATAACTTGAATACCATTGCACTGCGCCTGTCTGTAATGACCTTACTGAAATGATTATAATATTCATTGATTGTATTGAAGCACCTTATGATCCATGTGTAAAAGTTGAATATGATTGCACCTTTTGTGATGGCCATTTAGAAATGCTTTGTAATGTTCCTTCAGATATTTTATGAATAATGTATATTTTTCCAAAAAAAAAGCTATGTCCTCACAGGATGAGTTCAACATTGTTAAAAGCACTGCTCTTTGTGGAAGAAGGTTTGGAAAGAGATGCAATAGTTTTTGTCGAGGTTCATCCTGAGCAGCTCTGTGATGCAGGACTCTGTGCTCTATGAGTTCTTCCTTTACCTTTAAAAATCGATCAACCTCAGATTTAAAATTAACAATTGACCTAACATCAACAGCTATTTGCAGAAGAAAGTCCCAAGTTTCTACCAGTTGCATACAGAAATGTTTCTCACCTTCAATGCTGGAAGATCTGGCTCTAATTTTTAGGCTACGTTCCTTAGGTCTAGACTAAGAGCTACATACAATCTGATCGGATAGTATCTTCTTCCATTTGTGCACCTTCAGATGCTCCTCCAAAGAGCAGCAGGAAACGATAGGCTTGTTTTGTTCTTTTTCATATTTGGACTCTTTGAAATGTGACTTCTGAAGCCTGACAGACAGGTAACAAATGTAAATGAGCAGATGCCCATTGCTTGTGATCAGTCTGAGATTGGGCTGTTGCAACAGGTATGAGACGGGGGTCGGGGGGTGGGGTGGGGGGGGAGGTACCACACCTTCACTAAAACGAGTTGGAAAGGTGATTTCAAGGGATCAGTCTAGAAATAATGAAGGAAGTGTTTACTCATTGGCTTTTATGAAATTAACATATATTCCTTAATTATTGCGGGGAAGAATTTTATTTTGCTATTAGCCTTCAGCAGCTTGGGCCTTCAGCACTGGAATTCCCTTCCCAAACCTCTCTGCTTCCCTACCTCTTTCAATTCTCCATTATGTTTCTCCTTAAAAACTAAATGACTAAGGGCATGTTCAGCGGCATGAGCAGACAATATGGTGAGGAGGTCAAACGTCAGTTTCACAGTATCATGAAACCAGTTTGCTATTGAAACATATAAAGAAACCAGTTTGCAATCATCCACTCTGCCCGTCAATTGCAGGCCGTGTTTCCCACCATCAGACATCGGGAACTTCATTGTAATACATCCGCATGTCATTATAAGGCCAGCCAGGCAGAATCATCCTCCACGCGGAATCATCTGCCCACGTCAACAGGAAAACACACTGGTGCACAACATGTCTTGAAAAACATGACGTGCAGAAGTTGGGACTTCCCGTCACATCGCGGACATCCAAAGAGCAGAAGCTGCTGAAGTCCGACAGCGATGGGACCCTGGAGGATCGTCCATGGGTGGATTCTTGTGGACACGGCTTAGCTGTGAAGCAGATCAGGGAAGGTGGAAAGACACCGGTGAGGGTCTGTTCACAATGGATGATGGACGAGGGGGTGGAGAGAAAGGTCCAGCTGTGTTTGGGAGAGGAAAATGTACCGGAGGGTGGGAGAGGAAGGTCTAGGGCCGACTGGGAGAGGTGATGGGGGGGCGGTGGTGAGGTTGGGAGGGGGGAAACTAAAGTGTTGGAGGGGTAAGCTTGGCGGGGGGAAACAAAGGTGTAATCACCCATGAACATTCTCACTTCTGACCTTAATAATGGAGGGGAGGTCATTGATGAAACAGCTGAAGATGGTTGGTCGAAGGACATGACATGAGGAACTCCTGCAGCGATGTTCCGTGACTAAGATTATTGACTTTCAACAGACACAAACATTTTCCTTTGTGCTAGATATGGCTCCTACCAGTGGAGAGTTTTCCCCCGATTCCCATTGACTTCAGTTTTGCTGGGGTTCCTTGATACCACACTCGGTCAAAAGCTGCCTTGAATTTGAGGGCAGTCACTCTCACCTCACCCCTTGAGTTCAGCTCTTTTGTCCATGTTTGGGCCAAATCTCTAATGAGGTCAGGAGCTGAGTGGCCCTAGCAGAACCCAAACCGAGATTCAGTGGACAAGTTATTACAGAGCAAGTGCTGCTTGATCCTACTGTCACTTTACTGGTGCAAAGTTGGTGCAAAATGCAAGTTGTTGCTATTGAAACATATAAAGAAATTTGTCCTGTTCACAAGCCACACTTAGGGAAACAAATAAGCCTAAGAATGTTTCTTGGGAGGAAACAGCTTTTTACCAGGATATCAAATGAATGCTCTATCCCATCTGTTTGGGATATAGGTTTTTATAGTCAAGCCAAGAAATATAAAACTTAAAAGATTAAAATAATTTGCCAAATAGCTCTGCAACTGCTACTAAAAGGCTCTGTTTGAATGAATATACTTCAGTTTGGGAAATTTATTCAGTACCTCCCTGAAAGCGTGAGCAGTTGTACAGGTCTTCCATGTTTGTCACCTCGAATAAGTGGCCTGGATTTTAGTGTCAGTGCACAAGGGCACTCGCACTGACCTTGAAGAAAACCTCGCTGAGAGACCCCATGATCTCTGAACCTGACAATCCACTGCACGCTGTGAGAAGGTAATGGTCTTTACTGAGGATTCCCAGCCGGGAGCTACAGCAATATCATTAAGCAGTCCAAGCAGCCAATCCCTTTGAAACACTCGCGCAGACAGTCAGCTCATGAAATGAAGAGCACTAAAATCAAAGCACTTGGAATAAAAAATTCACACAGGACAAAAATAAATATTGGGACGTGCACATAGGGCAGAATTTTACATCACGCGGGCGGGCAAGTCCCTGACCCGATCGGGCATAAAGTCGTGCGAGAAGGCGCGGGCCAGCCTCCCGACGTCTTCCCGCGCTCGTTTTGGTTGGTGGGTGCGCGCTGGAGTTGGAGCCGTGCCCGCCATCAATTAAGAGGCTACTTAAGGCTATTAAAATCCCAACTGAAGCTGATTTTACGTTGCCCATGCGATGTCGTGCTCGCCGCATGGGCTAAACGTGCGGGCAGGCAGCCCAGAGTTTGGAAAGCCTCATCCGAGGGCAGGAGGAGGCTTCCGTTATTAAATAAAATAAAGATAGAAAAATCTGTGGACAACCTTTTTATAATCTATATGTTCAGGTGCCTGATTGTGATGCTTGGACATTTTTTTTCCTCCGATTTTAAAAACTTTATTTAATGCCTTCAGGGAGCTTTCTGTCAGCGCTCGCCCGCGCCCACGCCCGCAATGACATCAGCACCCGCCCTCCTCCCGCCCCGGCAGGGCTGAGCTTTTCAGCGCACGCTTCACGCTGGCTGGCCGTTAATTGGTCAGCCAATGTGAAATTGCAGTCGAGGGCCGATTGCAGCCGGTGGTCCTTTTCCCAACCACTCCTGGGCCCAGCGATCGTGCCCGCCCACTGAGCTGAAAATTCAGGCCATGGGTCGAAGCTGAAATATCACGAAAAATCTTTTAAAGAAAATTATCATTAAAAAATGTTCAAAAATAGCAATTAATCATAATAAAGACATTGGGGAAAATCTTGTGCTCTTGCTAGTGACGAGCTTGGAGGCAGGAAGGGCATGTACGTAGGTGAGATAGTGGCATACCGGAGCCCTGATGCCTTCCCCCCTCTACCTGAAATAGGTCCTGGGCAGGAAGGCCCATGGTTGACCTTCCCACACCGATGCCAATTGAGGTCCTTCAGTGGCCAAATAATGGCCATTTCAGGGCCTTATCCCACCACCTCTGGTATTAACCCAGCTGCAGGTGGGCTGCTGTCGTGCGGTGCGTACAACCGGTAAACTTGTGCAGTCTGCTTGTCACCTCCATTAGGGGTCCCTTGATCAAAGGCGCTCAGTGCCTGATTGAGGGACTGGACATAAGAGGGTGGGGCCCAGTGAAAGCCAATCCCCCTGCCCTCACTGTGCACCTCACCCTGAAACCCACCCCCACCCCCATATTACTGACTTATGGCCTGGGTCACACTGCGATTCTGGGACTCCAGTGCCTTTACTTCTGCCAGCAGCCCTGGCCTATCCAGAGGCATCACTGAGCATAACAGCTGCTAGTCTCTGATGGGCCTGCAGCCCTCAGTAGGTGAGACTTCTGCCCCCAGGGGTCTTGACTCCAGGGGAAGGCCCCATTGCTGGCCGTGTCACTCCTGTTTGGTATGTGGTTCGTTGCCTTCCCTAAAAGAGGCAGCGGGGTCTCGCACTGCCTCTCCAGCTGGCAGGCGAGACTCCCGACCCTTCAACAAGCTTCCATCCACTATTATTACAGCAGTCCGTAAGTATAAGATCATTTTTTTTTGCAGGTAGACCTGTTGTTCAGCAATGGTTATTACTCAGATCTGAGTAGTAGATGTGTAAGGTGTAACTTTTTATGGTGTTTGTAACAGCGATGTGAAAGCCAAAAAGAGAAAATTCTCACCACGTCAGCTGATTTCATTGATTGCTGCCTCTGGGTGTGGAGGGAGAGGCTCTGGACTGCAGCCTGTAAGGGAGCAGTGAGCGTCAGAGCAAAACTTCAGCATTGCTACACTAATCTACCAAATCCTGAAATTGTGGTTTGTTGCAGAGGGGTATTGTCACCAAATGCTGATAATTCACCTTTAAAACGCTTCCCTAATTCCTGGTCAATACTATTTTACGTATTTCTTTGAGTTGTATCTCAAACATATATATATGAAACTATTTACAATTAATAGTATAAATAAAAATTAAACAATGGTGAAAGGCCTACATTATGGTATTTTACTTTTATTTGTTGTTCACATAATATGCAATTTTTGCGAACAAAACCTTGATTATGGTAACTCACATTTCTGCAAGGTTCATATTTCCTCGATTTTAAAATTCTTACCCTCAGTCTCAAATCCCTCTCCAGTTTCACCCCTCCTGATCTCTATAACCTTCTCCAGGATTTTACGGCCTCTCCCACCCGGCGGGATATTACAGTCCCGCTGAACTGAATGGAGATTTAAATGGGTCACCCATTTCGCCGGGGTGGTGGGGTGGGGAGGGGAAGACATGCCATGGCGGGGCCATAAAATCCTGGCCCAGGTCTACCACCTCCGAGATCTCTGTGTTTCTCCAACTCTAGCCTTTTTTCACATCCCTGATTTTCATTGCTCCACCACTGGTGGCCGTGCCTTCAGCTGTCTAGGCACGAAGCTCTGGACTTCCCTCCACTTCTCTTTCCCCTCCTCGGTGCCAAAATTTTATTTGATAATTATCCTCTGAAGCCCCTTGGGATGCTTTATCACATTAAAGGTATGATATAAATGCAAGTTGTTGTTGCTGTGTTCATCAACATTGTCAGAAATATTTGTATTAAGACCATGACTGAGCCAAGGCAGATTACAAGTTTGTTAACGTGACACATTACTTTGTTTATATTTTCATTCCCAGGGACTTTACTAAGCGGAAATAACCACTTCTTTGAAAGGGAAATTTGCAACAGAACAGGTAGAAACAATGCTCCTCATAAAGAGAATTTAGGAACTGAGTTAAACCTTCCTCATTCTTGGAAGCAACAGTTATTCAAATGAATGAACAATGCTGAAACACATCAAATGACTGAGTTGTAAATATTTGCAAAACATATTATTATATAATCCACTTAAAGAGCCTTTCAATACTACAGGATGAAATGGGGTTAAATTTTAAAACAGCAATATGAATGGTTCGCACTGTCAAGATGTTTCATCTGTTTCACGATGGTGAATGACTATTATTGCTAAAGCACACTGATTGCATAATGGTTATGTTGCTGGCCGAGTAATCCAGGGGGCTGGATTAATAATCCAGTGACATAAATTCAAATCCTTCCACAGCAACTGGAGAATTTAAATCCAATCAAATAAAACCTGGAATAAAAAGCCAGCATCAGTAATGGTGGACATGTAGCTATCAGATCGTCAGAAAATCTTACCTGGTTCACCAAGGTCCTTTAGCGAAGGAAGTCTGTCATCCTTACCTGGTCTTGTCCTTAAGCGCCTCCAGATTTATATCAATGTAGTTGATGCTAAACTGTCCTCTCATATAAACTAGCTAACAACACACTTATTTGTGTTCAAGTAGGCAGTTCACCATCATCTCAAGGACAATTAGGGATGATCAATAAATACTGGCCAGTGGCATCTTTATCTTGTGAAAAAGTCTGTATATTTTGGAGAAAACTTGTACTTGGTCACTCAACTTAGTTTATATAGGTAATAAGTAACACAGGCAGCTTTGCTACAATCAAATATGGCTGGTAACAAAGGTAGCCTGCACTTAAAACAATATGATTTCTAAGATATTTGCAATGAGATATAGATTTGCATCAAGATTAGAACTGGAAGGACTGTTCTATGTTGCATCTAAGAATTAGCAGTGGGAACTCTAGGGTTTAGAATCTGTTGATTTGTTTTCTGAATTAATAAGAAATAAGCAGTAAAATTAATTGAAAATATTTGAGGCAAGGCAAGAATCTTCAGAAGTGAGAAATAGCTGCTCCAAAATTGTCGCACTTACTTGAAATATTCACAATAATTTCTCCCTAGGTTCTTTGTGTGGAACAATTAGCTCATCCCTCCTATAATATTAGGAAAGGAATTATCATTGCAAAGACTACCCTGTGCAAATGTTCTGTGTTAAGCTGGCTATGACAGTAGTCATGATTGAACACCAGTCTGAGAGTGGCAATTAATTCAGATGGAATGCCTGCTACGAAATTAAGAACCATGATTGGGCTCAGGAGGAATTAAAGTAAAATCTTACTCACAATTATTTAACAGATTAACAACTACAGTAAAGTTAGCAAATATCCATTGAGGAATCACAGGAAGGAATGACAGACCAGAATAAATCTAAAATAGTTCCCAAGCTCCTACAGCACAGGAGGAGACCATTCAGCTCATTCTGCCTGTACTGATAGATCATTAAGTGGTGATTCACTAACACAAAGGTTGGGCTTTAAAAATCTGAAGATTGGTTTAGATGAAAAGAGAGAATAAAAGAAATAAGCAACCTTATCAGTCCCAGAAAAGAATATTTTAACGTAAGAGACAGTGTAATTTTAACATCCCAGGAATATAGGGAGGAGAGAAAATGTATTTGGCAGTGTATTTGGTAATTAGAAGGAGCGAAAAGGAAAAGCTCAGAGGTGAACTAAATTAAAACAAAAGGAGAGCCACAACTGAGAGAAAGTTTGGTGGTTGGAGATGAGGCCGGACAGGGACCATTCATCAGATGGCACTCATTGCTCTAGTTCCCTGTCCAGAGACCTAGACAGGTGCTATGAGACTGTCTACAGTTATAGAAAGATACTTGCATTTTTATAGCACATTTCATGACCTCAGGGTTCCCCAAAGTGCTCTACAGCCAATAAAATACTTTTTAAGTGTAGTCACTGCTGTAATGTAGGAAAGAATATGGTAAAAGTCATCAAATTTTGGATGGTCTTAGACTTTGTGGTGAGTTAGGAATTTTAGGGGCGAAAATAAACATTTAGCACAAAAGTGGAAGCTGAGTTCCTTGCATGCTCTTTTGCTAATTGGGATATATAAAACACTCTCTTAGTTGGGATATATAAAAACTCTCAGCTGGGATATATAAAACACTCTCTCAGTTGGGATATATAAAACACTCTCTCAGTTAGGATATATAAAACACTCTCTCAATTGGAATATATAAAACACTCTCTCAATTGCATGCTCGCTATAAGACATCTCCCAAGGACAGCATTATAAATAAGAGAAATAAGCAAATGATTGTTATGATACTTCTATCCTGTGACAGTTACTTTCCTCATTAAACCATATCCTTACTAGTTCCAACAAACATCCTCTCTGCAATTTGCGATTCCATCAGAATAGCTGAATGTGGATCCTTTAAAAAGCCAATCCCCAATTTACTCCTGGTGTTGTCTATTTGTGGGCAGATGGACACAAAGGGCAGAATTTTCTGCCCTCCAGGCGGGTGGGCCCGATCCAATCTCTGGCAGGCGGGCCCTGCCGCCATTTTAGATGGGCGAGCCAGTTAAGTCTGGCAGGAAGCGCGATGTGATCCCTGTGTGGGTGGGGGGTATTCCTCAAAAGCGAGAGTGCACTCTATCGCGCATGCGCATGAAAGGGCACATCTCCCTGAGGCTAAATGCTGCTTCAGGGAGATCGCTGACAGTTCTAAAAACATTAAAAATAAAAATAAAAATCCTTAACATGTCCCCCTCATGTGACAATGTCACATGAGATGGGACATGTTCATAAGTTACACTAAGACTTTATTAAACTTTTAAAATCCCTACATGAGACCTCGTCCCGCCGGTGGATGAGGTTTCATGTTTTCTCTTTTAGCCGCCAGGGCTCCTGGCCTGTCCGCCAGCCTTAAGGTTGGACGGGCAGGTCCTTTAATTGTCTTAATGATCCTGTCAATGGCCTCAATTGACCATTGACAGGTCGGCAGGCCCACAGCTGATTTTGCTGCGCCCCCGCCTTCCTGAAAATTTAAATGGGGCGGGATGACATCGGGGGTTTTCCCTGATGTCATCCCACGTCATTTTACGTGTCGGCAAGGGGGCCCCGCCCCCCTGCTCGCCGACGGCAAAATTCAGCCCAAAGCAGCAGTTGACAGCACCCCACCCCATCCACTGACACCCCCCCGACCCCCCCCGACCCCCCACTCCCCACTGGACTTCCTAACTATTCCCCCCAACCACCTAACTACCCCATGCCCACCCCCCAACCCCCCTCACCGACTATCTCCCTACCTCCCACCCCTGACCACCCCCACCCCCTTTGACCACCCGAGCCTCACCCCCGACCAGGACTCCAGGAGCAGTTATGTTGCACTTTTCTCAGCAGGCCCAGGTCAGAACCTGGATGAGAAATGTGCAGCTAGCTCTATGGAAGATTCAGCCCATCATTTGTAACTGATACCCCATTAATTATCATTGAATTAGTAGAACCACTTTGAAGTTGGTGCTCAGCATCTGGCTGGTTCTAAAGTATTTGTAACACAAAAGCAAAAAATACACAGGTAAATTGGCATAGGGTAAATAAAGTCAAGGAGTTAAATGCATGGCTCAGAGGTTGGTGTGGGAGGAATGGGTTTCAGTTCATGGAGCACTGGCACCAGTGCTGGGGTAGGAGGGAGCTGTTCTGGTGGGACGGGCTTCATTTGAATCGTGCTGGCACCAGTGTCCTGGTGAATTGAATAACTAGGGCTGTAGAGAGGGCTTTAAACTAAACAGAGTGGGGGAGGGCTCTGGAAGGGGGATATGTAGGCTTACAAAGCAAAAGGACATGGCAGCCTTGCAGGGTAACTATTTATGTAATGTTACCCAGAGTGTGACAGGAAGGGACAGAGTTTTTCCAACATATAAAAAAAATAGCTGCAAATAGGGTCAAAGGGAGAAAAAATAGTAAAAAGGCAAAATTAATGGTTCTTTACCTAAACGCACAAAGTATTCGGAACAAAATAAATGAATTAGCAGCACAATTAGAATTTGATGGGTATGATCTTATAGCCACTACAGAGACATGGTCACAAGGAGAATAAAGCTGGAACTAAATATTCAGAGGTATATGACTTTTCGAAAGGACAGGCCGGAAGGAAAGGGTGGTGGGGTAGCTTTGTTAGTATAAGATTGAATGGGTACGAGAGCAAGAAATGATCATGGATCGGAAGATGTAGAATCCATAGGATGGAGGTAAGTATTAACAACGGGAAGAAGACACTGGTGGGAGCAGTCTTTAGGCCCCCTAACAGTAGCTATACTGTAGGACAGAGAATAAATCAGGAAATAATAAGGGCATGTAAGAAAGGCAATACATTAATCATGGGTCACTTTAATCTTCAAGTAGATTGGGAAAATCAAATTGCCACAAGCAAGAATTCATAGAGTGTATTCAGGAGAGTTTCCTAGAACAATATGTTGTGAATCCAACCAGGGAGCAGGCTATTTTGAATCTGTTAATGTGCAATGAGGCAGGTTTAATAAATGATCTCAGAGCAAAAGATCCCCTAGGAAACAGTGGCCATAACATGGTAGAATTTAGCATTCAATTTGAGAGTGAGAAACTCAGTTTGGAAACATCTGTGCTAAACTTAAATATGGGTAATTACAAAGGAATGAGGGCAGAGTTGGCTGGAGTGGACTGGGAAAGGAGTTTAGCAGACAAGACGGTTGATGAATAATGGCAGACGTTTAAGAAAATAGTTCCTGACTCACAACAAACTCCCAGTGAGGAAGAAGGATTCAAGGACGGGGATAAACCAACCATGGTTAACCAAGGAAATTAAGGATAGTATCAAATTGAAAGAAAAAAAACATACAATGTGGCAAATATTAGTGGTAACCCAGAGAATTGAGAAAGTTTTTAAAAACCGACTAAAGATGATCAAAAAAAAAGAGGGAGCAAATAAACTTTGAAAGTAAACTAGCAAGTAATATAAAAATGGACTGTAAGAGCTTATTTAACATGTAAAAAGGAAGAGAGAGGCCAAAGTGAACATAGGCTTGTTAGAGAATGAGGCTGGGGAAATAATAATGGGGAACCAGGAAATGGCAGAGAAGTTAAATAAATGCTTTGCTTCAGTCTTCACGGTAGAAGACACTAATAGCATTCCAAAAATACTAAATAATCAAGGGGCAAAAGCAGGGGAGGAAATAAATACAATAACTGTCACTAGAGAAAAACTAATAGGGAAACTACTAGGGATAAAGACTGATAAGTCCCCTGGACCTGATGGGTTGCATCGTAGGATATTAAAGGAAGTAACTACAGAGATAGTGGATGCACTGATACTAATCTTCCAAGAATCCTTCGATTCTGGAAAAGTCCCAGAGGATTGGAAAACTGCCAATATAACACTATTATTCAAAAAAGGAAGGGGACAAAAAACAGATAACTATAGGCCAGTTAGCTTAATATATGTCATTCGGAAAATGTTAGTGTCTATTATAAAGGATGTAATAGCACAGCATTTAGAAATGCATAATATAATCAAGCAGAGACAGCATGGCTTCATGAAGGGGAAATCATCCCTAACAAATTTATTAGAATTTTTTGAGGCGGTAACAAACAGGATAGATAAACGGAAACCAGTAGATGTAATATATTTGGATTTTCAAAAGACGTTCGATAAGATACTACATATAAGGCTACTTAATAAGATAACAGCCCATGGTGTTGGGGATAGTATATTAGCATAGATAGAGGATTGTCTAACTAATAGAAGACAGAGAGTTGGAATAAGAGTGGCATTTTCAGGATGGCATCCTGTAACTAGTGGAGTGCCACAGAGATCAGTGCTGGGGCCCCAATTATTTACAATATGTATTAATGACTTGGATGAGGGAAGTGAATTTACTATCGCCAAGTTTGCAGATAACACAAAAATAGGTAGGAAGGCAAGTGGTGAGGATGACACAAAGAATCTACAGAGGGATATAGACAAGGTAAGTGAGTGGGCAAAAACTTGGCAGATGGAATATAATGTGGGAAAATGTGAAGTTATGCACATCAGCAGAAAGACCTGGACAATATCCAGGATTGGGCTGACAAGTGGCAAGTAACATTCACACCACACAAGTGTCAGGCAATGACCATCTCCAACAAGAGAGAATCCAACCATCGCCCCTTGAAGTTCAGTGGCATTACCATCACTGAACCCCTCACTATCAACATCCTGGGAGTTACCATTGACCAGAAATTGAACTAGCCTAGCCATATAAATACTGTGGCTACAAGAGCAAGTCAGAGGCTAGGAATAATGTGATGAATAACCCACCTCTTGACTCCCCACAGCCTGGCCACCATCTACAAGGCAGAGGTCAGGAGTGTGATCGAATACTCTCCACTTGCCTGGATGAGTGCAGCGCCCACAACACTCGAGAAGCTGGACACCATCCAGGACACCAGGTTGAAACATGTTTGGCACCACATCCACAAACATTCACTCCCTCCACCACCGACGTACAGTAGCAGCAGTGTGTACCATCTACAAGATGGACTGCAGGAATTTACCAAAACTCCTTCAACAGCACCTTCCAAGCCCATGACCACTACCATCTAGAAGGACAAGGGCAGCAGATAGATGGGAACACCGCCTCCTGGAAGTTCCCCTCCAAGTCACTCACCATCCTGACTTGGAAATTTATTGCCGTTCCTTCACTGCCACTGGGTCAAAATCCTGGAACTCTCTTCCCAACAGCACTGTGGGTGTACCTACCACATGGACTGCAACGGTTCAAAAGGTAGCTCACCACCACCTTCTCAAGGGCAACTAGGGATGGGCAATAAATGCTGGCCCAGCCAGTGAAATCCGCATCCCATGAATGAATAAAAAAATGAACAGAGGAGCTGAATATTATTTAAATGGAGAAAGACTGCAGAAAGTTACAGAAAAGACAAAAAGCTAGCATACAAGTTCAGTAGTTAATAGGGAAGGCAAATGGAATGCTGGCCTTTTTTGCAAAGGGAATGGAGTATAAAATAGGGAAGTCTTGCTAAAACAATACAAGGCACTAATTAGACCACACCTAGAATACTGTGAACAATTTTGGTCCCCTTATCTAAGGAAAGATGCACTGGCATTAGAGACAGTCCAGAGAAAGTTTACTAGGTTGATCCCAGGTATGGAGGGATTTTCTGATGAGGAGTGGTAGTTTGGGCCTGTACTCTTTGGAGTTTATTAGAATGAGAGGCGACCTTATTGAAACATGTAAGATTGTTAGGGAGCTTGACAGGGTAGATGCTGAGAAATTGTTTCTCCATGTGGGAGAGTCTAGGACCAGAAAACATAATCTCAGAGTAAGGGGTCGCAATTTAAGACAGAGGTGGGGAGGAATTTCTTCTCTCAGAAGGTAGTGAAACTGTGGAATTCTTTACTACAGAGGGCTGTAGGGGCTGGGTCGATAAGTATATTGAAGGCTGAGATAGACAGATTTTTAATCAGTAAGGGAATCATGGGTTATGGGGAAAAGGCAGGAAAGTGGAGATGAGGATTATCAGATCAGCCATGGTCTCATGGTGGAATAGGCTCAATGGGCTGAATGGCCGACTTCTGCTCCGACGTCTTATGCTCTTATGGGAAATTTGAAATAAAAACAGAATTTTTTTTAATATTCACTTACGGGATGTGGGCTTTGCTGGCTGGGCCAGCATTTATTGCCCATCCTTAGTTGCCTTTGAGGAGGTGGTGGTGAGCTGCATTCTTGAACCACTGCAGTCCATGTGGTGTAGGTACACCCACAGTGCTGTTTGGGATGGAGTTCCAGGATTTTGACCCAGCGACAGTGAAGGAACGGTGATAAATTTCCAAGTCAGGATGGTGAGTGAATTGGAGGGGAACTTCCAGATGGTGGTGTTCCCATCTATCTGCTGCCCTTGTCCTTCTAGGTGGTAGGGGTCACGGGTTTGGAAGATGCTGTTGAAGGAGCCTTGGTGAATTCCTGCAGGGCATCTTGTAGATGGTACACACTACTGCTACTGTACATCGGCGGTGGAGGGAGTGAATATTTGTGGATGTGGTTCCAGTCAAGCAAACTGCTTTGCCCTGGACGGTGTCCAGTTTTGCGAGTGTTGTGGCACTCACCCAGGCAAGTGGGGAGTATTCCATCACACTCCTGACTTGTGCCTTGTAGATGGTGGACAGGCTGTGGGGAGTCAGGAGGTGAGTTTCTTGTCACACATTTCCTAGCCTCTGACCTGCTATTGTAGCCACAGTATTTATGTACTGTGAGAACTGTTGGCGTGACATTAGTCATCTCAATTTCTCTGCTCCTCTCACCCATTCTAATCTCTCTCTCTCTGAACTTACTGCACTCCGTTGTCTCAGGTCCAACCCTGACATTGTCATCAAACCCGCTGTCAAGGGTAGTGCTGTTGTTGTCTGGTGCACTGACCTCTACCTCGCGGAGGCTGAGCGTCAACTCGCAGACACTTCCTCCTACCTCTCCCTGGACCATGACCCCACCACTGAACATCAAACCATTGTTTCCAGGACTGTCACTCACCTTATCTCCTCTGGGGATCTTCCTCCCACAGCTTCCAACCTGATAGTCTCCCAACCTCGGACGGCCCGCTTCTACCTCCTATCCAAAATCCACAAACAGAACTGTCCTGGTAGACCGATCATGTCAGCTTGCTCCTGCCCCACGGAACTCATTTCTCATTACCTTGACTCCCTTCTCTCTCCCCTTGTCCAGTCCCTTCCCACCTACATCCGTGATTCCTCTGACACCTTACGTCACATCAACAATTTCCAGTTCCCTGGCCCAACCGCTTCCTCTTCACCATGGATGTCCAAACCCTCTACACCTCCATCCCCCACGAGGATGGTCTGAGGGCTCTTAGCTTCTTCCTTGAACAGAGGCCTGAACAATCCCCATCCACCACTACTCTCCTCCGTCTGGCTAAACTTGTTCTCACACTGAACAATTTCTCCTTCAACTCCTCTCACTTCCTCCAAATAAAAGGTGTGGCTATGGGTACCCGCATGGGCCCCAGCTATGCTTGTCTCTTTATGGGGTATGTGGAACATTCCTTGTTCCAGTCCTACTCCGGCCCCCTTCCACAAATGTTTCTCCGGTACATCGATGATTACTTCGGTACTGCTTCATGCTCTCGTCGGGACTTGGAAAAATTTATTAATTTTGCTTCCAATCTCCACCCCTCCATCATTTTCACGTGGTCCATCTCTGACACTTCCTTTCCCTTCCTTGACCTCTCTGTCTCAATCTCTAGTGATAGACTGTCCACCAATATCCATTACAAGCCTACCAACTCCCACAGCTACCTCGACTACAGCTCCTCACACCCCGCTTCCTGTAAGGACTCCATCCCATTCTCTCAGTTCCTTCGCCTCCGTCGCATCTGTTCCAATGATGCTACCTTCAAAAACAGTTCCTCTGACATGTCCTCCTTCTTCCTTAACCGAGGTTTTCCACCCACAGTCGTTGACAGGGACCTCAAGCGTGTCCGGCCCATCTCCCGTGCATCCGCCCTCACGCCTTCTCCTCACTCCCAGAAACATGATAGGGTCCCCCTTGTCCTCACTTATCACCCCACCAGCCTCCGCATTCAAAGGATCATCCTCCGTCATTTCCGCCAACTCCAGCATGATGCCACCACCAAACACATCTTCCCTTCACCTCCCCATCAGCATTCCGTAGGGATCGTTCCCTCCGGGACACCCTGGTCCACTCCTCCATCACCCCCTACTCCTCAACCCCCACCTATGGCACCTCCCCATGCCCACGCAAAAGATGTAACACCTGCCCCTTCACTTCCTCTCTCTTCACCGTCCAAGGGCCCAAACATTCCTTTCAAGTGAAGCAGCATTTCACTTGCATTTCCCCCAACTTAGTCCACTGCATTCGTTGCTCCCAATGCGGTCTCCTCTACATTGGAGAAACCAAACATAAATTGGGCGACCGCTTTGCAGAACACCTGCAGTCTGTCCGCAAGAATGACCCAAACCTCCCTGTCGCTTGCCATTTTAACACTCCACCCTGCTCTCTTGCCCACATGTCTGTCCTTGGCCTGCTGCATTGTTCCAGTGAAGCCCAATGCAAACTGGAGGAATAGCACCTCATCTTCCGACTAGGCACTTTACAGCCTTCCGGACTGAATAGTGAATTCAACAACTTTAGGTCTTGAGCTCCCTCTTCCATCCCCACCCCCTTTCTGTTTCTTCCCCCTTCCTTTTGTTTTTTTTTCCAATAATTTATATAGATTTTTCTTTTCCCACCTATTTCCATTTTTTTAAATCTTTTATGCTCCCCCACTCCCAGTAGAGCTATACCTTGAGTGCCCTACCATCCATTCTTAATTAGCACATTCGTTTAGATAATATCACCAACTTCAACACCTCTGTGTTCTTTTGTTCTTTTGTCTGTGACATCTTTTGATGATCTGCTCCTATCCTAACACCCCCCACCACCACTACTCCCCCGCCCCCCCACCCCCACCTTAAACCAGCTTATATTTCCCTCTTCTTGTAAAGAAAGATCAGTTCTGTTGAAGGGTCATGAGGACTCGAAACGTCAACTCTTTTCTTCTCCGCCGATGCTGCCAGACCTGCTGAGTTTTTCCAGGTAATTCTGTTTTTGTTTTACAGTATTTATATGGCTGGTCCAGTTCACGTTCTGGTCAATGGTAACCCCCAGGATGTTGATAGTGGGGGATTCAGTGATGGTTATGCCACTGAACATCAAGGGATGATGGTTGGATTCTCTGTTGTTGGAGATGGCCATTGCCTGACACTTGTGTGGCGCCAATGTTACTTGCCACTTGTCAGCCCAAGCCTGGATATTAGCTAGGTCCTGCTGCATTTGGACAGGGACTGCTTCAGTATCTGAGGAGTTGTGAATGGTGTTGAACATTGTGCAATCATCAGCATACATTCCCACTTCTGACCTAATGATGGAAGGTCATTGATGAAGCAGCTGACGATGGTCAGGCCAATGACAGTACACTGAGGGACTCCTGCAGTGATGTCCTGGATTGAGATGATTGACCTCCAACATCACAACCATCTTCCTTTGTGCCAGGTATGACTCCAATCAATGGAGAGTTTTCTCCCTGATTCCCATTGACTCCAGTTTTGTTGGGACTCCTTGATGCCACATTAGGTCAAATGTGGCCTTGATATCAAGGGAAGTCACCCTCAGCTCACCTCAGGAGTTCAGCTTTTTTGTCCATGTTTGAACTGAGGCTGTAATGAAGTCAGGAGCTGAGTGGCCCTGGCGGAACCCACACTGGGCATCAGTCAGCAGGTTATTGCTAAGCAAGTGCCGCTTGATAACACTGTCCATAACCCCTTACATTACTTTACTGATGATTGAGAGTCGACTGATTGGGCAGTAATTGGCTGGGTTGAGTTTGTCTTGTTTTTTGTGCAGAGGACATACCTGGGCAATTTTCCACATAGCCGGGTAGATGTCAATGTTGTGGCTGTACCGGAACAGCTTGGCTAGGGGTGCGGCAAGTTCTGGATCTCAGGTCTCCAGTACTATTGCCGGAATGTTGTCAGGGTCCATAGCCTTTGCACTATCCAGTGTCTTCAGCCGTTTCTTGATATCATGTGAAGTGAATCAAATTGACTGAAGACTGACATCTGTGATGTCTGGAGGAAGCCGAGATGGGTCATCCACTTGGCACTTCTGGCCGAAGATTGTAGCAGATGCTTCAGCTTTATCTTTTGTGCTGGGCTCCTCCATCATTTAGGATGGTGATATTTGGGGAGCCTCCTCCTTCAATGAGTTGTTTAATTGTCCACCACCAGTCATGATTGGATGTGGCAGCACTGTAGATCTTAGATCTGATCGGTTGGTTATGGGATTGCTTAGCTCTGTCCATCACTTGCTGCTTATGCTATTTGGCATGCAAGTAGTTCTGTATTGTAGCTTCACCAGGTTGACGCCTCATTTTTAGGTATGCCTGGTGCTGCTCCTGCCATGCCCTCCTGCACTCTTCATTAAACCAGGGTTGATCCCCTGGTTTGATGGTAATGGTAGAGTGGGGGACATGCCGGGCCATGAGGTTACAGATTGTGTTTGAGTACAATTGTGCTACTGCTGACGGCCCACAGTGCTTCATGGATGCCTAGTCTTGATGCTAGCTCTGTTCAAAATCTATCTTATTTAGCACTGAGATAGTGCCACACAACACGATGGAGGGTATCCTCAATGTGAAGGCAGGACTTGGTCTCCACAATGACTATGTGGTGGTCACTCCTACCGATACCGTCATGGACAGGTGCATCTGTGGCAGGCAGGTTGGTGGGGATGAGGTCAGGTATGTTTTTCCCTTTTGTTGGTTCCCCCACCACCTGCCGCAGACCCAGTCTAGCAGCTATGTCGTTTAGGATTCGGTCAGCTCGGTCAGTAGTGGTGCTACCGAGCCACTCTTGCTGATGAAACATTGAAGTCTCAATCCCAGAGTGCATCCTGCACCCTTGCCACCCTCAGTGCTTCCTCCAAGTTGGCAGTGGCAAGAGGGCAATAGTGGGCAATGACAGGACTGCAACCAGGAACAAGAAGAAGGCTCATGGATACCGGAGCCAGGTGAGTCAGGGGTCTTGGGCAGGGAGTATTTGGGCAGCTTAGGGAGGGGGTGGGGGTGTGGTGTGCTATGCGTTTAATAAAGTAGGTAGGTAGGAAAAATGGTGGGTACTATCTTTGGGGAGCCTGCCCCCTGATGCACAAAGGTGCCCCCCCTGCCCTCGCCGACCTGAAGATTGTCAACAAGCTCAATTGACTCCTAATTTTTTACTTTAATATTTTATGGCATCTTCACTGCCAAGACTGCTGGAGCTGCAGGTCACTCTGTCAACAGCTCCCAATGATGGGACTTCCTCCGCAATGAGGGGCACAAGTTCCACACTGCCCCAATTCAGCCTGCGATGGGTGGGCTGGCATGGAGAGGCTTGGCTCCACTCCAACTTTGCTTCCAGGGTTGGGGGGGCAGGGGTCAGTCGATCCATTGCCCCTCCCCGTAATTTCCTGGCCTTTGTTTCTGTCTTTACAGGTGCTGCCTGACTTGAGTATTTCTAGCATTTCCCATTTTTATTTTAAATTAAACACGGTTACTTCAAATAGGGACAGGTACAAAAGTTTTCCTCACTTTAGTGTAAAGGATTAACAGATGGGATATGCTAATGTATAGCCTAGACGATGATTTACTACTGACATCTATCAGTCATGTGTTAGACTCAAGAGAGAGAAACGTTCTCCCATGCCTGGGAGAAACATGCCTACGCTGTAACCTGTTTAGAAGTTGTACTAATAAACAAGTGTTAAACAGATTACAGAGTGTGACTACAGTCTGTCTACTAACCAAGTCCCGTGTCTAGAGTCCACAGATAGAAGGACCATCTCAGAACATGGTGACAGCAGTGGAGACAGCGATGTAAAAAAAAATATTGGTGTTATCAAAGGAAACACAGAGTGAAGAAAACCTTGATAGCAGCTCATAACAAATCGATGGAAGGGGAGGAACACTTGGAGCAGTAATGACCGTGCCGGGTGAGCTGCTCCTGCCCCTAGCATGTCCATTTGACTGCCGTGAGGGCCCGCAGAGATGCCAGCAGTGGGAATTATGGAAACGCCACCTTCTCCAGTATTGAGCAGCATCTGGCCTTCATGCTAAAGAACAGATGCATCAAGTCAGCTCCTTTCTTTATACTCTAGGTCCAGTAGCAGACGTTGTTCTCCTAAGGCAGGTTGTTGAGGAGTCCAGCGTGGACTTCAGGACCATTCTCAAAGCCTTTGACGCCAATTTAGCTCTAAGCAAAATTAGTAAATGAACAAGCCCATTTTAACTAGAGGTTACAACAACCTGAGGAATTGATTGAATTATTTCTAACTGACATAGCTAGTTTTGCCAAGCTAGTTTTTGCAGATATGGGGCGCTGAAGGATGAGCCACTCCGTGATCGCATGGTCATAGGTGCTTGGAATGAAAAGCTTTCCGACTTTCTGCAGACTAAAGATGGCCTTACTTTGGACCAAGTGGTCCAGTATGCAATCCAGGCTGAGCTTCAAGAATTTAATTGGGCCAATAATTCGGTGTGAATCCGAGGCTACACATGACTTTGTTGACTTGGTAGGCCCAGGGGCAGCAGCCCCACCCATAAGAAAGCCTGTCAAACTGAACAAAAGGGCTGGGAAATCCATACAGACAGCAATTTTGAGACGCTTACATGGTGGCACAAAAACCCAGCATACATATCAAGATCACTCGGTAGGGGTTTCGGAATGCTTCCAGTGCAGCAAAACCGGAGCATTCAAATATTTCTGCAAATCCAACAACTTTGCTCGAAATAGTAGACAAGAAATTATTTATAAAACACATGCCATCCAAGAAATGGGAAATCAAGATAAAGACGAAATTACAGAGGTCCTCGGGGAGGTTGATAGTCTTAGTCCAGACTATAGGTCAGTTACAGTGGAAGTTCAAGGCTTTGATACCACCTTTAAAATTAATATTGAAGCTGCTGTTAACATATTAGCAGATGGTCTCGACTGGCTTCAACCAATGACCCTTCATCCATCACACATCAAATTACAATGTACAGGCGGCATTGACATTCCAATTAAAGGCCGGGCTATTGCTCCTCCTAGCTACAAGGGGTGACTGATCATTCATTCTCGCTATGTTGATCACAATCAACTCACTTCTTTATTGAGAGGCAATGTTGACATGCCTTGAGGAATCCTAGAAAAAACCCCAGATGGTGCTCACCGTTTGAACGACTCACTTTCTTTCATGCAACAATCTTCAACCTTTTATTTAGAACCAATGGAACTTTAGCCTTCAGAAGCTGAGGAATTTTATATAATCAACAGCAAGTATCTATCTTTCACAGACACACCATCCGCAAGACCCCAGGCAGAGATTAAAGTTATGAATCTCTCAGTTCTGCGTCAAGTAAGCCCAGAGGTAGCAGATACAGAAGGCACTGCAGCAGAGAATGATCATCCCCATGAAGACCTGCTGGACCTAAATTGGCTCTCCCTAGAAGAAAGGGCTAAGGAAGAATCCCTTGCAGTACTGTGCGATTTCTTGGAGGTTGAGGTTCTAGAGGATGATTCACCCTTCCAGTTGATAGATGCACCATTTGAAGTCTCTGTTGTCTTTTCTCAGGAATCAGATGTGTTTCTAGTGGTTGAGCAACATTCAGATCTTTGTGCCACTGAACACACCAATGTGTTGCCTAGCCTAACTCCTGGTGTCCATGAAGTGTCTTCCACAGAGAATACCTTGCCTGATTCCATGTCAGAGTCCATGGTGGGGTCACACTGCCAAAGAGCTGGTAACTTCCAGGACTGAAAGTCAATTGACACTCGCACTTCAGTCCCAGCTGCAAAGTCTTCTTCCCTCCAGAGCTGGAAGTCAGCTCAGAAGCTGTGGCAGAACCTTTAGCACTTCTGAAGCTGCAGGAGTTAATTGTCTGCAGGAAATCTGTCTCATTACAGAAGATGATGCTGTCTTTTCTCCATATTCTCAGCAATTGTTCCCAGTGCCCAACCCTGTCAGGCTTACAGGAATGTTATCGTTATTTCTTCGTTGGCTAAATTAATTGGAATTTCAGATCTTCGATGCCTTTTCAGTCTTCTTTGCTAAAGAGCATGTTATAGCTGTGCCAGTGTTCCCTGTAGCTGAAGATTATTTGTCTTCTGAAGGTCTTTCCCCATCTGCTTTGAGGGAGCAACAAGTTCCTCAGAGTGTCCTGATGTCTTCCCTTCTCGTCCCAGAGAATCCAAAGGTCGATGCTCTTCAGCCTTCTCTCTTGGATCAGTCTTTCGTTAAAAAGTCTTTGTTGTCCTTGCAGTTCGGTAATTCTGCAACCTACACTTTGCTTATCAGCAATGCTGCTAAAGTGCTGGTCTATTCTGCAGATGATCATGTACTACCCGTTCCAGAAGAAAACCCTTTTTTAACCAAGACATCTTCCCTAAGGGCTGAGAATACTGTGGGAGATTGAATCCCTCAGGACTGTGACTTGGGGAGGGGAAGAGTAGGAGTTGGAATTGAGTAGACTCTGTAGTTGTAAAAAGGAAGTTACCGAAATGTAATGTAAATAGTTAAAGATATAGTTTCATGTTGAAAATTGCATAGTACACTTGGGCGGAGGCATAGTATAAAGGGTTAACAGATAGGATACCCTAAGGTAAGACATGGATGATGATGTACTACTGACATCAGTCGGCCATGAGCTAGTTGGTCTCGAGACAGAGGTTGGAACACCATGTCTAGGAGCAACACGCCTGGTCTGTAACCTGTTTAGAAGTAGTACCAAAGAACAAATGTTAGACAGACACTGGAGTATTTCTACAGTCTGTCTAGTAACCAAGTACTACACCTAGAGTCCACAGATAGAAGGACCATCTCAGAACACTTATGGGAAACAAGCCCCATTACAAATTATACTTATTTTAGTTTAATCTCCAATCCAGACCAAAAATCAACCAGGATCTTGTTGACTGGCGGAGCAGGTTCGAGGGGCCGCATGGCCTATTCTTGCTCTTCTTTCTTATTTTCTTAGTTGAATGAACTATATTCTTGGTCATCTATCCTAATAGCATGTTATGCAGGTGGGTGCATGGTCAAATATTTGTTTGATATTGCCTCTATGCTCCTTGGGATATTTTGCTATGTTCAAGGCGTTATAAGTCGCCCTTGGTTCTTTTTGAAATGTAAGGTTGACTATTTCTTGGCAATTTAAGCTCATGATGACTGATTAAAACTTAGATTCCTCCATTTGATAGTTTCAGCAAGGAATGTTATGTGAGTAAGAAGTGGAATCCCCATTTAATGAGCAAAAGAAAATATACTCCAATGTTGTCATCCGGCTCTATAGGCTAAATGTGTGTGTTCAATTTTTATGTACTGAAGCTTCCCATTTGAAGTTGCTGGATATAATAAACACTCTGCAGCAAAGGTTGACTGTGATAGTGAATAAATATTTGACCGCTGAGCTACATAAGAAGATATCAGGACAGGTGACCAAGGGCTAAGAATATAGGTTATTCAAATAAAATAAGTACATTTCAGAACTGGCATGCATTTTACTTATCGTAATGCTTTAATTTCTTCAACCTGTTGGCTATAATTGATTCAGTAGGTGAACCTTTTCATAATCTTGACCCCCCTCTTGGATCCCAACACAGGCAAATTTTTGGATTTCCTTCTAACAGCAGCCAGTTGGCACATCCCACTGAGCTGGTGACAGCAGGGCCCCCTTCTCTGAACCAATCAACATGTGCTGACAGAAGGTAGCTCAGTCTGAGAAAATCACACATTCCCTCAAACTCCACTGGGAGAGATTCTTCCAAGCCTGGTTCTAATTCCTGGACAACTGCCAGGAGGCTCATATGCATGTCAACAGCAGTTCCCATGCATTAAGTTCCTGGAGCACACTCTTAAACAGGGTAATTGTCAAAAACCCAGATTGTGCTATTAATACCCACCAGGCACTGGCACAGTGCAGTGATGTACAGTGTCACTGTCGCTAAGAGGTATCAGCTCATGTCACTCTGCAAAGCTCATTTAGCATCACAGTCTGCAATGTTACCATACCATGCACAGAGCACAAACTCTGAATGTAATGTATACCAACGTGTTCTAATCAAAAAATGATTGAAATATAAAAAATTTAAAAATGAAGAACTGTACTTATTTCATAGGACGATTAGATAATTTGTTACTGCTCATATTTAAGAAATGTACAAAGACTATGAGGAATTGCTTATATTTTTACAGATATAATGTCCAGCAACCTGGCTACACACTCTGCAGAAGAAGGTGTGTGATCTGACTGAATGCTCCAAATGATCAGAAATGTATAACATCTTGCATGAAATTGGAGTAATCAAACAAGATTTTCAAGTTTCATGATAAAAACACACTTGTTAGGTTCAATCTTTTTAACATGCTTATTGTCACAGCAAAGTTGCTCTATCAAAAATTATCATTCTTGAAATACATTTTTAGTTCTAATTTGACTCCTTGGTTGATTACCTGATATCTGAAGATTTTGAATCAGCTGGTTTACCCATGTAACAATGATGACTACACTTCAAAAGTTATCTGTTGGCTGTAAAGCACTTTAGGGCATCATAAGGAAGTGATAAGGTGCTAGAGAAGTGAAATCTCTTTGCTACGATGTTATTTGTAGTTTTACCAGCAGGATTAGGGAAAAAGCTAACAAAAATCAACAAAAAACATTGAGCCCTGAGTTTGTGCCACTAGATATTAATGCTTAACACATTGGTCTGAAATTCTTCTTTCCACTATTTTAATAAGATGCTGACCCCAAATTACATGAAATTTCACATGAACACTTTAAACGTTTATATGGTAGTATCCACCAGCATGGAGCTAGCCATGGTGAGCATGGGGTCAGATAGATGGATCAACTGGGCTTGTCCTGTCCAAACTAAGCTCATTGCACAGTCTCAGGCCCTTGGATACCCAGCCGCCTTGATGCAAGGATAGATTCTTCTCCCCATCAGGAGGACTATAAGAACATCCTGAAGAATATTGTAAAAGCAGAGGAAAAGAAAAAGTGATAAAGAGATGACTGAAGAATCATGGAGAATGGAAATAAATTGACCCTTCTTTCAAATATGCACAAATGACTTGCATTTATACAATGCCTTTAACACAGTAAAACATTCAAAGGCACTTCACAGTTTAAAGAGGAGCACAGAGCCTACAGATTTGCAATGTGAGGCTCTTTAACATGCCATTTGCAGCCCCCAACCTTTTGCAATTGGATCACATCAACATGAACAAATTTTATAAATTAAGTCAATAAAAGTAAGAGCCATGTCTTTATTGTGGGGATAAAAGGCCAATCACTGTACTGCACTTAACGGTTTAAATGATTATTTTAACAAAAAGCATCATTTCTTTTCATGTATTCTTTCATAGGATGTGGGCATTGCTGGCTAAGCCAGCATTTAATTCCTATCCCTAATTGCCCTTGAGAAGGTGGTGGTGAGCACCTTCTTAAACTACTGCAGTCCATATGGTGTAGGAACACACACAGTGCTGTTGGGAAGGAAGTTCCAGAATTTTGACCCAGCAACAATTAAGGAACTGTGATCTAGTTCCAAGTCAGGATGGTGTGTGGCTTGGAGGGGAACTTGCAGGTGATGGTGTTCTTGTCCATCTGTTGCCCTTGCCCTTCTAGATGGTAGAGTTTGGAAGGTAGTCAAAGGAGGCTTGGCAAGTTGCTGCAGTGAATCTCTTTTGTGGTGAATACTGCTGCCACTGTGCATCAGTGGTGGAGGGACTGAATGTTTAAGGTGGTGGATGAGCTGCTGACCAAGCAGGCTGCTTTGTCCTAGATGGTTTTGAGTTTCTTGAGAGTTGTTGGAGCTGCACTCATCCAGGCAAGTAGAGAGTACTCCATCACACTCCTGACTTGTGCCTTGTAGGTGGTTGACAGGTTTTGGGGAATCAGGAGGTGAGTTACCCATAGCAGAATTCCCAACTTCTGGCCTGCTCTTGGTATTTATAGTATTTATATGACTGGTCCAGTTAAAGTCCTGGTCAATGGCAACCCCCAGGATATTGATGGTGTGGAATTCAGTAATGGTAATGCTATTGAACGTCAAGGGAAGATGGTTATACCCTCTTGTTGTGCTCTAAATAAACCTATTCAAATGGTAAAGCTACCCTACAGTCATAGATAATGCTTTGGTTCAGGAACAGGTTTTATGGTCGCAACCAGTATTAGTTCTAACATAGCTGAGATTATAATCTATTCTGAATGTGCTTTGGAAGCTTTTTTATCATGAGAATTAATAGCCAAAAAAATGGTCTTAATTCTACACATCCTAAGTTAAAGTTTGTTTTAATGATGACTTTACTGACGAAATTGCACTTAAAAAATTCAAAAATTGCTATAATTCAGTTAAGCCTATTTTAATTTTTTTTCAACTGATAAATTAAAAATTCCATGTATTTGATTTATTCTAAATGCAAGTTATATATTCCACCAGACTAACTTGGCAATTTGCCAGTATTTGGTTTAGAAATGCTGAATTTACATCTTGTAGCCCCCAATAGTTTTAATTTTTAGGGTGGAAGAGGTTGCTAACTCTTAATATATCTATCACTGCACATTGATTTCTTAACACCTAAAAGCAAGAAAATCTATTCTAGTGGGTAGAATTTTGTAGCAATTGGCATGTCCTCAAGAGGATGAATTCTCATTCCGCTGAATGGTGTTTGATGGCTTGTGAATGAAGCTACTGTATCAGCTGAGATTCAGAGATTGCCCTTTGTCACCGTTTCAGAGGAAATTAGCAAAGGGTGGGTCGGCATTCTTTCAGGAACAGGTGTTAATGAGAAAGCCCTGGTAAACATTTGGGCTCAGGAGGATTCCTTCCATTGTGAACAGTCTGATAAGATAACGTCTTCATTCAGAAGCAAAAAGCAAGTACGCTTTGCAGAATGGGAAATGAGGACGCACCTTCAGTTGAAATCTGAGTTCTTTTATTTAAGAGCACTCCTGCTTTAGATATGAAAGGGTGATGCATTTTTTTCTCTGCAGGTTAATACTGGAATGCCAATTAATACATGCCCTTTCTGATCAAACAAGAACTTGCTGCATTTTATTTTATCAACTGAGCTTTCTTAGGTGCTGTACACCTTGCTTCATTCTTAACACTGCAGCTTTTAAAGCAGGCAGCAATAGAAACATTTCAGAACCTACAATAAGAGTTTTCTCGCGCCAAAATAAGTAGCAGTATGCTGACAACCCTTGTAAGCACATAGCATAACCATGCTTTATCCTTGATTCAAATCAACTGAATTGGCAAACATAAGGGATTGGCACCAATGCAGAACTGTTGTCCCGGATTCAGGGGGGTATGGGATGCACAATATTTGAGACGTAATAGATAAGAATATGAGCAGAATATGTATTTAATGGCCTGTGTTAAACAATAACCCAGAGCACTCAATTACAGGTTGCATGTTTCCAGCATTTTCTGACTTTGTTTCAGCTTTTGCAATCTCTTTGCTTTTTATTTGGCCTAAGACACTGGAATTTCATTTTGGGCTTAATATACTCTAGGCCGAAGACTTATAAAAGGATAAGCTGTTATCTCTTTAATGTCCACATCCATCCCCAACGCTACCCCCACAAAGCCCCAACTTTGCAACAACTTACATTTATAAAGCATCTTTCATGTAGGAAAACTCCCAAAGAGTGAGTTTTATGTCACTGGAGAAGGCACACGATCCCACCAAACCTGGTTTAGGAGGCCAGTTCCTGATACATTAACCTTAAGCAATAAAGCTGTGAAAGAAGGAAAAAAAGAGCCTGCATTTATACAGCACCTTATAACTTCAGGAGATCTCAAAGTGCTTTACAGCTAATGAAGTATTTTTGAAGCAAAATCAAAAATACCTGGAAAAACTCAGCAGGTCTGACAGCATCTGCGGAGAGGAACACAGTTAACATTTCAAGTCTGTATGACTCTTTACCATTCCTCTTCGCAGATGCTGTCAGACCTGCTGAGTTTTTCCAGGTGTTTTTGATTTTGTTTCATATTTCCAGCATCCGCAGTTTTTTGCTTTTATCTAAGTATTTTTGAAGCGTGGTCTGTGTTGTAATGTGGCAGCCAGTGTTACAGCGTGGAGACTAGCAGATCAATATCCGTAAACTGCTTCCATAAAACTGTCTCCCTTGTCCCAGTGACTGAGTCATAGACTCATCTTTTTGTGGGTTCATGACAATGGCGCCAGGTTTAAATGCAGATACCTGAATCACAAAAAAGCAACTTTACACTGCATGAGCCTGCAGCGGTACTGAAGTTTCATTCGTGATTTAGGTGAATCTGCCTGGATCATTCATCCATGATAATAAGTAGGGCATGTTAGAATATAAGAACATAAAATCGAGAACATACAGGCATAATTGCTGAAACGCTTCCATCTGACAACATAAAGGCGTATATGAGAATCCTAAATTTAAATGGGCAGTCCTAGTTTCGCAGTAAATGCAATACAACAGCACCGAGTTGCCCATGAGCGGGCACAAATACACAATATCCTTCAGATATGTCAGAGGATAACTGATGCGAAATATCGAATTGTCACACTGATGCTGTAAGGTTGTTAGGTTAGGGTTAAGATTTATTCTGGCCAATGCTGAGAGAGCTTTACTCTCCATCTTACCATCATTGTCCTAATTGAATGCATGTTCATGTGGAGTGCTTTAGATAAGAGTGGGTACACAAAAGGATGGCATGCCTCAAACAGAGATTTGAAAGCTGGAATGTCTAGCATTGCTCATATCCACTTCTGTATAAAGGGTATGAGCCCCATGATGTAATTGTGCTAATGTGAAAGCATAATTGGTTTCCATGTTGCTGACTTGTAATTTGAAGGCCGAGGTACAATGATATTGATATCTTTGGCCTTCAAGCTTCCTCATTCTCATTTAGAATTTTTTTTTGGTAGATTTTATCCTATTTGATTTTATTTCTTGTCAAATTGGCAAGTTAATTTTGGTAGTCAGTATCTTTGTGCAGCATTCCATTGTTCATGTATAATACAAACAGATGCAGAACAAAACTCCCTATTCCAAACTTATGTCTTAAAGGGAAGCTGCCTCCACGAAGGAATTGTTTGGCAAATCTCTCTGTGAAGGAGACTCAAATAAGTAGGTCCCATGTCCCAATGTCATGCTCTGCATCAGTGATGATTTTGATGTGCGTTTGGTGTTGCTCTCCAAATTTTCCTGTCTTGTCCGCAATGAAGCTTACCGGTGTCGGGACCAGAAAATCCCATTGTACATCTTGCTCTTTCAAGCCAAGGTCATCTCTGACTACTATACTAATTGCATCCTTAATTAACAGAGCTACCCCACCACCTTTTCCTAGCTTCCTATCTTTTTGAAATGTCAAGTGCCCTTCAATATTTAGGTCCCAGCCTTGGTCAACCTGCAACCATCTCTCTGTAATGGCCAACAGGTCATACATATTTATTTCCATCTGTGCTACCAATTCATCCATTTTGTTATGAATGCAGTGCATATTCAGATACAGAGCCGTTAACTCTGTCTTTTACCATTATTGGACTCTCTGGCCTTATCTGCTAGTGCACTCTTAAGTTTGTGCTCTCTGTCCCTTCCTGTGACAGTCTGGTTATCATTACCCAAATCACTACCACGCTCCATTACCTTGTTGTTCCCATTTGATTTATTGCATCTCCCCTCACATGATCCCTTCCCCTCGCAATTTCGTTTAAAGCCCTCTCCACCACCCTAGTTATATGACTTACCAAAATACTGATCCCAAAGTGGTTCAGGTGAAGACCGTCCCAATGGTGCAGTTCCCACTTTCCCCAGTACTGATGCCAGTGCCCTATGAATTGAAACCCATTTCTCCCACACCAGTCTTTGAGCCATGCATTCATCTCTCTAATCTAATTTATTCTATGCCAATTTGATCATGGCTCAGGTTCTGCTTTTTAATTTGGTCCCTAGCTGCTCATAATCCCTAAGCAGTACCTCCTTCCTGGTCCTGTCTATATCATTGTTACCAACATGGACCATGACAACTGGATCCTTCGCCTTCCACTGCAAGTTCCTCTCCAACCCCAAGTAGATGTCCCAGGTGACACTGCTGCCTGGACTCATGCTTTCAGCTGCAGAGAATTGTGTCTAACCCTCTGACTATATTATTCCCCACTACCACTACAAACTATTAACTTACCCGGTTGAATGGTTTCCTGTATCATGGTGCCATGGTCAGTTTGCTCATCCACCTAACAGCCCTCACTTTCATCCAAACAGGCTGCAAAAACCTGAAACTTACTGGACAATTGCAAAGGCTGAGGCTCCTCCACTTCTGCCTTCAGGGTCCCCATACCTGCCTCATTCACAGTCACACCCTCCTGGGTCCAGACCATTGACCAAATCAGAAGACATATCCTAGAATAAAGTGTCCAGGTCACTTAACCCCCTCCCTGATGCATCGCACGTCTGCAGCTTAGCCTCCAGCTCAATGACTCTGAGCTAAAGCTCCTCAATCTGCAAACATCTAATGCAGCAATGTTTGCCCTGGATCACACTGGCGTTTAGGAGCTCCCACATTCTGCAATCACAACACATCACCTGCCCTGCCATCTTTATTCTGTGTTAATTAATTTATTTTCTAAATTAATTTATAATTAATATACTCTACTATCTCCAATAAGTTTTATTACCATTTGTAAAGTTTACTAATAAAATTTTACAATTACTAATAACTTACCCAACTTTTCAAAGGAAAACAGGCAAAATAAGCAAAATACTCACCAACTAATCACTTACTTGTTCCCCTGTGACATCAGCCTTTGATTTTTTTCCAGAACATTTCCAGCCAGTTCAATCTTTCCAGGTATACATTCTCAGTTCAGATACCATTCCAATAAATCTTCATTGCACTTTCTCCTTTTTGTTATATAAAGATCATGCATAGTACTCCCGCTGGAGTCTAGCCAAGGAACTATACAAGTTTAAAATAATGCTAATGCAATGTGTGTTGAATGTAGAGTCACATTTGTCTCAACCTGTTGAATATTGTGCCAGAGCGCTGTGTGGAAAAGGGTTATCATCAAACACAGATCGTTCACAGTGACTGGGCATAACATCCATAGTGACTGACAACTTGGGAATGCTTCTTCATCCAATGCAGTTGTTATGACCACAGCCAATGTTATTTGCTAAGCAAGCCAAATCCTAGATTTATTTTTTGTTTTGTATTTTGAAAACAAGGGGAAAACTACTGATCCCAGAAACTTACAATCCCAGTTACACTTTTAGGATTTTAAGATTAAAAGATTTATTAACAAGAAGAAAAAAATTTAAACACACAAGATTAAAATTGCATAGTTGAAACAGTCTTACAAAACATTCCCGAAAATAAAACACTTGGTCAGAAGAAAAAAAAAACTACTTGGCAACAGCTCCCTTATAGATTTTTATCAATAAAAATCCAATAGTATTACCCAAAGGAAAAACTGCTGCTACTTTAATAAAGTATACCACACAACTTCTCACTCTCTTCCACTATGCTGTGGAAATCCAAAAGAAATTCAGAAACAGACTGGTTTCTGAAAACAAAGACTTTTTTGGTTTGAAACTGGGTGGATGCTTCAAATTCACAGCTTTTCTCAGCACAGAGCTAGTCTCAAGGCATTGCCCACCGCACAGCTATTTCAACTCAACTAAACATCTTTCTTCAAATATCTTTTTCCCCTTTCATCCTAGACTCCATTGTCCTAAGCACCTCTTTGAACTCAACTTTTCCAAAATATAAAAATCTTTCATGTCTTCCTATTGCCTCCACTTTTGGGTCAAATAAAATTTAATAACCTTTCCTTGTTTACTTATGAAATCTTTGTAAGCTGTAAAAGTCCCTTAAACTCCCTCTGAAATTTAACAGCTGAAAAGTCAAGTCGTTACACATCACCTAATGGAAATCTTAAAACCCAACCTATTTTCTTATAATTCCAACTTCACTATAGCCTCTCATTACAAATGCATGCATCTAGCACCTTTACCTTTCATCTCTCAGTGTCCATAGACAAGATGTCTCTATGAACCTTCCCCCGGTTTAATTAATCATGGACACACACACATACACACACACACACACACACACATACATACACACAACCTTCTTTATAGAATACCACCATATTCCCAAAAATATTAAAATAATAATATCCATCTTCACACAGTTGAGCGAGATACGTGGCAGAATTTTCCTGGTCCTGTGGTGGTGATCTTGGAAGCAGGATGGGAGGCCAGGAAAATATTGGGGACTTATGTCAGGACTGACCCATTGTTGCTGCCGGGGGGCTTTCCCAAGAAGTGTTGGGGACCCAGATCAGCTGCCTGCTGAATGGAGATGCGTGATCAATTTAAATACCTAAGGCCAATATTCAGGGTACTTTAGAGGATCCACTGACATTTTTTCAATGGCAAATTAACCCTCTCCATTGATAGAGTTCGCCAGCTTAGTGGAGGTGGCCTCCTTGTGGCAGCTACTAGGGGCTATCATGGCCCCAGGGATCCAAGCAAACAGCTTTTTCCGCCAATCCACGGAGTTTACCACCTTCCCTATTCTTAAATAATAATTTATTTTTATGGTTCCGAAGATGCCTCCATGTTGAGACACACTCACAAACACCTACCCGCCTTAGCAGCACACAACTCTCCCAGCAGGGCTGCCAAGGCTTTAGAATCCACTCCTGGATTTTCCCTTCCCTCTCTTTCCTTGGATCATGATAATGCCCAAGATCTCTGGAGGTGAAGCTTCTAACAGGTCCCTCTGGGCCTATGGGAGTATCAGAAGTATCCCCAATATCAAAACAGGCATAAAGGAGATTCTTCACACAACAACATACAATATTTTGAAAGGGTTTGATAGAATAGGTACTGAGAGGTTGTTTCCCTTGGCTGGGGTATCAAGAAGGTGGAGGCACAGGCTCTGGATAAGGGTCCGATCGTTTAGGACTCATTTGAGGAGAAATTCCTTCACTCAAAGAGTTCTGGAATTCTCCACTCAGAGGGTTGTGGATGCTCCATCATTAAATATCTTAAGGGTAAGATAGATGGAACTTTGGCCTCTCAGGGAATCAAGGGATAAGAGGAGGGGACGGAAAATTGGAGTTAAGGCCAATGATCAGCCATGATTGTATGGAATGGTTGAGCAGGATTGATGGGCCATATAGTCTACTCCTGCTCCTATTTCTTATCCTTCAATTCCCAGACAAAAGTAATCTGGATTAATGATGCTTTGGATTTCCCCCGCAACTCATCCCCCACCACACCCCACCCAACCAAACCCCCCCCACACCCCGAATCCCCGCTTCATTTTCCGTCCGGACTTAACAGTCAGGGCAACTGCTGAACTACCCGATGTTGTGTTAGCGTAAAACTAGCATTAAGGTACACCCTTTGTGGCACACAATGTTTACTGCTTCTATTTAAACAAGGCCCAGGGGCTTCAAAATGGCTCCTGCCTCTTTGGTGCCTGAACAGGCATGATCTGCCAGTCAACCAGCCAACATCTACCCAACTGGGTGTAAATTGGATACAGAGGACACCTTCTAATGCTGAAACGTTGTTACCTCTGGACAGCTTTCCTGGCTGGCCTCCCAAATTCCACCCTCCTTAAACTTGAGCTCATCCAGGTTGCTGCCCAAAACTTAACTTGGTCCAATCCCATTCACTCATTGTCCTTGTGTTTACTGACTTATATTGGATCCAAGTCTGGCCGTACCTTGATCTTAAAATGATCAATTATGTGTTTAAATCCCTCCATGTCCTTGTGTTTGCCTATCTCTGCAACCTCCTCCAGCCCTACAGCCCTCCAAGCTCTTTGTGCTCCTCCAAACCTGGTCTCCTGCACGTACCTGAACTTCCTTGCTCCCCAAAGCCGTGCCTTCAGCTGCCTCATACTCAAGTTATGGAATTCTCTCCTTAAACCTCTCTGTCTCTCCTTCCTCTAAGACTTTCCATAAAAGCCATCTCTTTGACAAAGGTTTTGATCACCTGTTCTAATAACTCCTCATGCAGCTTGGTGTCAAATATTTTTTGATAACACTTCTGTAATATTACAGAATGTCAGCTGTGGCTCCATTGCTAACACTGTGCATCTGAGTCAGAAGGTTGCAGGTTCAAATCCCACTCTATGAACTTGAATGCAAAATTCTAGGCTGACACTCAAGGGTAGTACTGAGGGAAATGCTGCACTGTTGGAGGTACTTTCGGATGAGATGTTAAACCAAGCTTGTCCAAACTTTTTGCATGGGCGGGGGGTGGGGGGGGGGGGGGGGGGGGCGGGGTGCGGGTGGTGGGGGGTGTATACCACATGTCAAAATTTTTCTTACTCGAGGGACTGATTAGCAAAAGGTAAATTTTGGCACAATATTAAATATGAATTTCAAAATAAAAACAGAGGTATGAAAAGAAACAACTTGCTGAAAAAGAAAAATCAAAGCAATGAATTGATAAAAAAAAAGAGTAATAAATAGAGATGAGTATTAGAGTCTGATAGGGGGTATATGTGTGTCTGTCTCAATCCCAGTCTCAGGGTGTTCACTCACTCACCCACACCCACTGTGAGAGTGGAAGAGAGTGCATGTTGATGTGTGGGGTTGTGGGAACCCTGAGACTAAGAGCGAGCCAGACCTTCGCCCACACTCTCCCCCATCACACACTCTCTCCCTGGGCACACTCTCCCCCCTCACACACTCTCCCCCTTGGCACACTGTACCCCTGGGCACACTTTCCCCTTCACACACTCTCCCCCTGGGCACACTTTCCCCTGGGCACACACTACCCCCTTACACACTCTCCCCCTGGGCACACTTTCCCCCTGAGCACACTCTCCCCCTGGGCACACACTCCCCCTGGGCACACTCTCCCCCCTCACACACTCTCCCCCTCACACAGTCTCCCTCTCTCACCCATCACTGTCTCTCCCTGGCTCTCTTTCTCCTCCCTCACACACAATGAGCGGAATCTTACAGCCCTGTGACAGCTAGAGCGGGGCCATAAAATGTAGTGAGCAATTCAGAAGTCCATTGACTTCAGTGGGACCGTAAAACACTGCTGGCATAAAATTCCGTCCACTGTCTCTCTTTCCCCCTCACACACACTCTCTCTTTCTCTCCGCCTCACACTCTCTCTCTCCCCTCACACTCCCTCTCTATCCTCCTCACTCGCTCTCCCTTTCTCTCCCCCTCATATACTCTTTCTCTCCCCCTCGCACACTCTTTATTTCCCCCTCACACAATCTTTCTCTCCCCCTCACACTCTCTCTCTCCATCTCCCACTCACACGCGGGGCGGAATTGTCCCAGATTTGCACTAAGTGCAGTAATGGGCCAGAAAATGGTCATTTTACCCGCAGGCCACAATGGCGGCGTTTCACGCCATATTGTCCCATTTCTGTCTCATTAATAACGCATTCCTGGGAAACACAGCAGTTCGATGGTGGGGCATCCTCTGATTCACCAGCCCCCCCATCACCTCAGGCCTTCAGTAAACTGGGCACCATATTTAAAGGGTGCCCCTTCACAGATCCAGCACTCTTCAGGTGATAGGAAGCTGCTGGGAACTGATGGCTGCCAGAGGAGGAAACATGCTGCATCCAGATTTAGCGACACCTCACTCGAGCCCCTACTGGACACAGTGGAGGCCTGCCTCTACCCCCACTCTGGGTGAAGACCAGCAAGCAATGTCACTAATCCAGCATGGGAGGCGTTGACAGCGGTGGTCAGTGCCAATGTCCTGCAAAAGAGAGCAGTGATCAGTGCAGGAATAGGATGAATGGTCTCATCTGTTCTGTCAGGGTAAGTCACTCTTCTCACCGCTCTCAACTCACACACACACACCCATCACACATCCACAGGGATCTCACAACTCAAGGGACAACACCACTAACTCTCACACACACCCTCACATCTCTATCAGGCTCATACCCTCTGGAACTCGCGTCCTTATCCCATCCATGGCTCAGCTCACCACGCTGATATTCCACACAGTGCCATGCATCCTGCTCGCACTCCATCATGCAGGAGAAGCTGGCTCACAACAGCAGTGAGAGGTCCAGAACTGGGGATGGAGTGGCCCACATTAGACCCCTCACTGACTTTGAGGAGCATGCCATCGCGCTGACTGGTAAGGACGTGGACTGTGCCTGCGGTGACGATTAGGCCGGAGGAGGACACCCACGTAATGATCCTGCACCACATCATCCCTCTCTCAACGTAACTGTGAGTGTGCTGTCTGCTGTTTTTGATTCTGCCTCCATACACTAATCATCTCTACTTCGGTTCACAGGGAGCTCTGCCAAGTGACCAACACCCTCAGCCAGCCAGTCCCTCAGCTCCATCCAGGTCCTCACCTCCAGCGAAGAGGACACCTCCTCCATTGAAGGGCAGGAAATAAGGAGCCTGAAAGACCCGTCACAGCGCTTACCCACACCCGCCATCAGCGCAGAGACACACACCTCAGTGGGACCTAGATCTAGAGCAGGCTCGGGTTCACAATCTGGTAACCGCCCCATGGACACGCGTCCACAGCTGGAAGAAGCTGTTACAGCCGAGCTCCTTGGCACTTGGAGGGCTGCTGGGGAAGATACACCTGTGAGGCCGGAGTCAGATAATGAACCTCTGGATTTGGCCATCCAGCTCGTTGTGGAGAGTCAGTAGAAGCCAGGGGAACATCATGCTAAGCTGTTGGAAGCCCTCAAAAGAGTGGCACTTGAGTCGGAGGAGTGTGCCCACCTGTTCTCTGATGCAGTGATGCCCACATGTGCATGTATGGAGGTCTTCATAGGAGAGGATGGCAGACGCCATGGGGACCTTGGTCCAGCAGAACGTAGAGATGAACGGTGACCTGCACCCCATTGTGGTAGCCATGGGCGAGTTCCTCCAAGTCTGCTCCAAGTCCCCTTTGCCTGTGACCCCCCTCAACCTCATCCACTGTCACCGCGGAGGGAGCAGCTGGCCCACAGGAGGACAGCCAAAACAAGCCGAGGCGCTCAAGGCCTCGGCTGTCCAGAGGACCCACACTGAAGTCATCTGAGGCAATAGGACCAACCATTGCGCAGGCTGCCTCCACCCCTGCTATGGATGACAGGGCAGTAGCTAGAAGAAGTGATAGGCCTAGAAAGGTTAAGAATTTCTGATCACAAGTGGCTGCACAGGCAAACACATTTGTCAGTTTATAATCTGGAAATATATTCATTTTCACTGAATAATGTGTAATGAAGTCTTTTTGCTTCATTGACAGGCTTCACAAGTACTCCCACGGCATCCCACCACCACTAGCAGTTTAACTGCATGCCACCAAACTAGTAATTCTGGAGGGAGGAGTGTGTGTGTGTGTGTGGCAGGTCTTTTCAGAGTCACTTCCATGCACACACAGCCTTCATCCATCGCACTCACCTCACTGTCCCGAGCATTTTCAGTGCTGCCTGGTGGGCTTCTCTTTTATTGTCCATCTGAGCTGACCTGCATCTCCGCCCACCCACTGATCGCACTCCCATGTAGCATCCATTCCTGCCCACCACAAGGCTCTGCTCACTTTCCATTTCAGAAGCATTGTGATTGTTAAGTATGTTTTCAACTCCCCCGTCCTTTCCCCTCCTCCAATCACCCATGTCCTTTCCCCCGTCACTGTTGACTGCTCCCCGGCACCACCTTGCACCTCCCCACTGTCACCTACCAACCAAAAGCCTTTCCTTTCCCGAATATTCAGGTGAATGTGCACGTTCCCTATCTTCCCAAGAATCCCACCCCCATCCACATTGACTTCCCTGATCTCCTCCTTCCCAACCCCAGGGTCCATGTCTGCATCTGAGTCCCCACCAATCACCCTCGCTGTCCCTTCTACCACTACCGTCACACCGTCACTTTCGCATCCTACCAGCTCACTCCGCCCTCTCTCATGCTCACCATTCCCTTCTACCGCACCCACCCTCATTTCGCTCCCCAGGAAGCAGTCATCAACTCCACAGATCCCACCCATGCATGTTCACCTGGACATACCCCCCTCTTACTCCTTCCTCTACCCTTATTCCTTCCTCCACCCTTACTCCTTCCTCCCCCCAGACTCTTTCCTCCACCCCTACTCCTTCCTCCCCACCACACCCCTTCCCCCTTCTGAACTCCCTCCTCCCTCTTGACTACTTTCCCCTCCGAACTCCCTCCTCCCCTGGACTCCTTCCCCCCCTTCCAAACTCCCTCCTCCCAACCGATGTCCAAGCCCCCTTCGAACTCCTTCACCCTCTGAAGTTCTACACCACTCCGAACTCCTTCCCCCCTCTGAACTCCTTCCCTTACACCTTCTGCCCCCTTACATCTACTGCCTCAGTTGCCACATTCTCTCTATTACACTCTCCTCCATTGGTCCTCCTCCCTAGGCAGGTACTCCCTACCTCCTGCCAATCTCATCCCCCCGACATCATTGTTCGCCCATTCCGAACCTCACCCTCCTGGTACACCTTCATCTCCCAGTCAAATTGAGACCTCCCTCTCCACCCCCTGGGCGATCATCCATAGCAGACCATGGCCAAGAGACTGAAGTCCCGAAACAGACCTCAGACGTCAAGGGTGACCTTCCACCTACCGTGAGCTACTTCACGGCGGAGACATGTCCATATAAATCCATCCAGCATGCGATGCATGTGTTTCTCCAGGGTCCGGCAGCTGTTGGGCCTCAGCACCTTGCGCTCCTTGGATATCCACGATGTGAGCGAGGCCCTGACAGTAAGTCCCGGCTTCTGCACATCACACTTGTCAAGACGTGTTCTGGGCTGACGTGTTTTCCCACCAACGTGGGTGGTAAATTTGACTTGGGGGGATGATTCCAGCGAGCAAGTTTTATAATTATATGCAAATGTATTAAGATGATGTTCCCAACGTGCGGCAGCGGGAAAGGCATTCTGCCATTGATGGGTGGAGCGCACGATCGTAACCGGATTTCACCACGGCGTGAAACCAATTTTTGGCCTTCCCGCCAAATTGTTCGCTCACGCCCACCATGACGCCCGACATCAATGGGGACGGAAAATTCCACCCACCCTCTCTTCTCTCCTCCTCACACTCTCTCTCCTCCTCACCCTCTCACTCAGAAGCCGATGGGCCTCACTCAGGCTGCTGCAGGCCCCACTCCGGCTCGCCTGGGTCCCCATCCAGCTCCCTTGCACCCTGCTCCAGCTCGCCTGGGTGCCACTCCGCTCCCTCGGGCCCAACTCCATTTCCCTCATACTGTTCTCCAGCTCCCTCGCATCCTGCTCTGGGCCCTCGCTCTCTGGGCCCTGGAACGTACCTTAAAAACTTACCTTCCCACTGGTTGCTGCTCATCCAATCACTAGTGAGCCGAGCAACCGGCCTGTGATTGACTGAGCAGCTTTACAGCATTTTTCAAATATAGGCCAGTTGAATATCCAACAAGTTTGGCAGACTTTGTCCAGAGGTCTCGGGGGCCACAATGCGGCCTGCAGGCCATGAGTTGGACAAGCCAATGTTAAACCAAGGCTGTATCTGCTCTCCCAGGCGGATTTAAAAGTTTCCATGACACTATTTTGAAGACAGACAGGGTATTTATTTCCGGGGCTCTACTCAATATTTATCTTTCAATCAACATCATGAAAAACAAATTATATGGCTATTATCATAATGGCCTTCATGGGAATTTGCTGTGCAAAATTGGCTGCTGTGTTTCTTACATGACAGCAGCGCCAAAATTTCAGAAGTACTTCATTGGCAAAGTGCTTTGGGATGTCCTGAGCTTGATAAATGCAAGATGTTCTTTTCTCCTCTTTCTATATGAATGCAAGTTGTTGTTGCTGAAGAAGGGCAGAAGGTCGTCCTTCCTTCCTGAGACGTGGCAATAGGAGATGCTTATACTTTAGAAACCAAATGGCCATTAATGGTTTATTTTTAACTTTTTGGAGTGAAGTTGCAAACTTCAATGAAAACCAGGACATGAGAAGTAATGTTCTCTCATGGCATATCTGGTGGAGATAACTTGCATATCAGAATTTGTCCCCATTTTGTTGGTTTCTGCAATGTGTAGTATGTGTTCCCATATCCGATATATGCCTGTGGTGTGCAAGGTTCTGCGTAGGAAGCACAAATATGACAATGACCCCTACTAAACAAATTTTGAGCTAACAGTACCCATATGTTTCTTCTTTTTGTATTATTACAAAAATTGTCTCGTGCAACTGTACCAAATTTCTTTAAATCAATATCGAACTTTTATTGCAAATCATAATTAAATATATTGATTCTTTGGTTGTTTCCTCTTCCCTTCGTCTCCAAGGAAGTAGTGGCTGGTAAGCACTCACCCAAGTTGCCATTATTTAATGTGTGAGCTTACTGTGTGTGATGGTTTGGTCAATTACCCATTGGAGGCACAGAAAAGAGTGCAACATTGGCCTCTTCCAACATCAACAATCTTGAGGAGCAATTACTTGATAGTGATCAGAAGACTCCCAGTACCCAAAGACTTAGAAACTTCCCATTTCTAATGATGCATGCGGCAGACAAAGCACATTCTTATGTCTGTTTCTGTAGCGAGTTTTTCTGGGAACAGGTCACCAGTGACTCAGCTTGAGGGTTGCTCCACATCAAGCATGGCTGATTAGGAGACTCTCCTACTACTTTGTGTCAAAGGTATATTGGAAGGATTTGCATGTTGATAATGAACCATGGAATGCACCTTCCATGGCCATCAAGTCTTGCAGTGGGATTCGACCCCAGAGTTTCTGGCTCAGAGGCAGGGGCACTATCCACTGTGCCTCAAGATTTCCATGTTAGCCTTAAGGCACTCCATATAATTTGAACATTCCTGCTCCCCCTGTCACCAGTATCAGCTCAAGTCATCAGAGACCAATTATTGAGCCTGAGACCTTCAATGTTGAGTTCAATAATCTCTGCCCCCAATTTGTTTTGTGATTTTTCTCTCATTTCTTTCTTAAGTCCTTTACTTTGAATTCGTACAACAGCCATCTTTCATTCAAATTTCCTCTAGACACATCTTTTGTTTCTTTGCTTATCCCATTACCACTTTCTTTCACTTTGCACCATGAAACCTTTTGTGATTAAGTCTCTCGTTCCCTCTACCCTGCCACAGACCTTCCCTTTTTCCCTTCTGCCCACCCTCCTCAAGTCATGTGCTCAACACCTATTAAATATCTGACTTTTCTCAGTTCTGATGAAGGGCCACAGACCTTAACTCAAACATTAACTCAGTTTCTCTCTCCACAAGTGCTGCCTGACCTGCTGAGTATTTCCAGCATTTCCTGTTTTTATTTCTGACTCCTTCATACTCTATCTAGTTTAACTGGCCTTCTGATCAACTGGCCTCCTCCAACCACCTGAGTGGGTGACTCAACAAGAACGGAAACAACATACATTTATATAGCAACTCTAACATTGTAAAATGCTTCTAGACTCTTCACAGGAGTGATTATCTGACAAAATTTGATATGGAAGCCACATAAGAACTGGTGATGAAAAGGTAGATTTTAAGGAACATCTTAAAGGAGGTGAAAGAGGTAGAAAGGCAGAGAGATTTAGGAAGGGAATTTTCAAATGTTAAGCCTAGGCAGCTGAAGGTATGCCCACCCACGATGGAGAAATGGAAATGGGGAATGTACAAGAGACAAGAATTCCATGAGGAATCACAGTGGGTTGTAGTCACAAGCTAAAAACAGTCTAAGGTGTACACAGTAATGACTAAAAAGTTGTAATCAAAGAGACTCATGCGCAGTTATTTAGACAAGAATGAAAAAAGCCAGCGTAATTATGGCTCATGTTGCACCAGTTTTCATTATGGCCTAAGTCTAAGCCACATCTGAGAGGAAAAACATATTATTGTAATAAAACCCACAGCAGACGCACATTTCAACTCATTATTTCCATTAGATTTCAAGTTTGTTACTGTTATATAATAGCATGTGCTATGTTTCAGGTGACCACAGGCATTACCTATTTAACAGAGCTGTCAACATCAGGGAAATGATAGAGGAGAGATAATAGAGGGAGACCAGTTGCAAGCCTGCTCAGTGTTTAATTGAAGTAAGTTAGAACTTTACATCAATACACCAGCACCTGGATGGGTCTGTTCTTTCTTATGTGGAAGTATTTAACTGTTTTTAATGCAGCAGGTATATTGCAAAGCTACTTCTTGCAAACATTGCTGTAATATTCCTTGTATCAGAAACCACCTTTCTTATGAGTGTATCAGTTATTGTAATATTACAAACACGATTTTGCTGGGATCCCAATGTTTGAATGGGGGTGGGGGAGTGGGCCGACCCACCAGGACAGCAGCAGTGAAACCAACTCATTGGATGTGAATGTTGCATAATAAATTGCTTCTGCTTTTGAAGCTCCTGCCAGTGCCAATCTGGCAATGAGAAACCAACAATAGCTTACATTTAGAAAGCACCTTTAACGTGGCAGAATGTCCCAAAGCACTTTACAGAGAGTTCTCAAAAAAACGTTCACACCAAGCCATGTAGGGAGATATTTGGACTCAGTGAAAGATGTAGGTTATAAGGAGCATGCCAAAGGAGAAGGGGAAGATGGGGACACGGGGGGTGTTTAGGGAGGGAATTCCCAAAGTAATTGTTCAGGAAAAGTGAAGTGCTAAGACAACACTGAGAACAAGTGGTGGGCTGGATGAATACAGGTGCAGGGAGAATGATTTAGGTAGGAGGAGGAGGAGCATTCAGGTCATGAGCCCAATACAATATCAAGCTAAACTGGTATGTATCCTCGTGTATCCCAATTAACATAGCCTTAAGAATTACATTCGGAGGCAATCTGGTCATTATTGGCTCTAAAGCACTTTGAGAAGTTTGGTGGTCATGAAAAAGCTATAGATGCAGATTTTTTTTTATTGAACTGTTTATGAAATGTACCATTTGGGAAAGATTAGATCATATTTTTGTCCTGATCATGGACTAATCTAGCCTGCCATATATTGGGCTTTTGGCTCATTAGTGAAAGTAGAATTTGTTTTCGATTTTTTTTTCTCAGTTTCCCCCTCTTTTCTCTTGAAGATACTTAGCCAAGCAGGTCCAAGCTTCTCGAATCATTGTGATCCGCTGGTATCTCAATGTGAGTCCAGGGAGTACAGGCCAATGTAATGAGTTGGCATTTCCGGGGATCAATTTTTCCAGCCCTCTGAATATGGGCTAGGAGACAGGAGGGCTTGTAAGATGGTGGCAGAAGGCATCAGGAATGAAGTCTTCCCATCACAGCAGGATATTCCCAGAAGTGGGAAAGACAGCAGTGTGGTTGCTCGGCAACCAGAAGTGGGTGGTCAATTAATTCAATTAACTGGCAAATTAATGACCATGATGCTGGGACTTAATCTGTGTCGGCATGCACCCCCCCCCACCCCCCCCCAACCCCCCCCCCCCCCCCCCCCCACCCCCACCGCCCCGCTGCATAGGGAGACTGCCAAGTACACTGAGGCTGCCTACCAGTTGCTTCCTTTCTAGCCGTTCAATGGCCCCACCCACAGCAAGGGCAGACCCAAGTTCTGATGCCTCTGCTAGAGGGTTCACCCCTCTGATTACTGGGTCTTGCCTGCCGAGGCTGCCAAGCTTCTGGTCCCATGGTTGGATGGTGGACTTAGCAGCAGCCTCTTAACTGGCCACTGCTGATAGAATCATCCTGCAGCCTTGCTGTCCCCGCCCACTTGGGCTCGGGACCTGCTTTTGGTCCCAGCAGTGGGACTTCTTTCCTTGAGTTAAAATTCAGCCCCTACTGTGGGGACTTGATCTGCCAGGAACACATATCTTGGGTACAGGTGGAGAGGTCACTGGACTCTGTAGGATTTTGCATTCATTATTTTAAGACAGAAAATCCTATGAGGCCAATTGACATCTAAATTCCCACCGTGATTTCCTGGCAGACAAAGATTTGAGAATATTTGTTTGTAAAATTGGCCTTAATGAGTGTTGGCAGAATATTTATTTAACTGTTGTGAGGGCTAAGGGTGCGCCAAAATCACAGGCAAGTTTGATTCTGAGATCCATATAGTGACTAAATTGAAGTCAAGCTGGTTTGTTTTGTCTCTCCCTAAGCAAGCTGTCCAGGAGCCAATTATAGACCCCTGCTTTTACCCCTTGGCATGGACCAGGGGCATCAGAGATGGGGGCTTCCAGTGTTGTATGGTTCCTCATCATATTGGGTCACTTGGGGAATTAATATAAACTTTGTTATGAGCTATTTGATCTATTTATCTTCAATCTGATAATCTAATTGTCAAGCAGGTCCTCCGTTGGGATTTCATGATTAAACTTTGTTTGAAACCACCCCTTAGTCTGGCTTCTGTGCTTCTGAAAGTGAAACCCAAACTGTGAAACAATATCCGTCAAAAACAATGGCATGCAGAGCTATCTGCGACCCAGCAACAGTGCATGGTTGACCCAGAACTACTCGGGACCTCATTACACACCATAGCAACGGCACACATCTGATTTCCAATTGGCACCGTCAGCTGATCCTTTGCCTCTTCTGAAACCAGTGCCCGCATGAAAAAGAAATCTTCAAAAAGAGAAACCTTTCACCCGTAAAGTTCTCAAAATTAGTAATAAATAGTCAAAAGAGTTGATGTGTGCCGGTTCTTTGATGGAGAGAATAAAATACGGTGTGTTTGTCTGTGGGATACAGAAACAATTCCATTCATGACCTGACCTACATAACCTAACAGGTGATGAGGCTGGGTCACCTTTGCAACTGATTTCAGATCCCAAGATGACCATCAAACAACCTTACTTATCTAGTAATATGGACACTTTGCTTGATCATTAGACTGGATTTACAGGGCACCCTGGAACGATAGGTGATAATACCAGGCAGTTCCCAAAGATGGAAATTGTGTCAAATATCGATTAGGAACTTCTCAGTCAGAAGAAGTGCACCTCGAGGCACAGTACTGAGGGACGAAAAACAGGAAGGAAGTTAGAAAACAGTGATACTAAGTGACAAAGCAGGATTTCCACTTTCACTCCTCAACGAACAAAATCAAAATACTGTGGATGTGGGAAATCTGAAATAAGAACAAAAGATGCTGGAAACAGGCAGCAGCTCTGAAAGCGTACTGAATTTTCCCGGTCCTGTGGTGGCCCATTTGAGAAGAGCAGGGGTGGGAGAGGGCCAGGAAAAAATGGGAAGGCCGCTTCAGGGTGGCTGCTTATTGCATCCCTGCTGGCGAGGGGAGCTTTCCCAGGGTGGGCTGCAAGGTGGTTTGGCTGCCTGCCCCACCGAGGCAGGAAGCCAATTCACATTAAGAACCCAAGTAATGGCGATTTTGCAGCCTCGCCAGCATTTTGCCAGTGCCTGAGCGGCCCCACACCGCAAGCGGAGGCTGCCCATTCAACGGAGGCGGTGTTTGCCTGGCAGGCTAGCGGAGCCAGAGGCCCCGCACCCAAAGCTGTGACCACAGGCAGAAAATGTCACACCTGTGGCTCAAATGATTTTGCCAGAGGGTTTTCCTTCACTTCAAGGGGCCTACTAGCTTCAGAACTGCGGATGTTTTATCTCCGTTCCCACCTCTCTGTGGGCGCCTCCACATCAAAGTGCATTTGTGTTCCCTGGCCTGCCTCAGCAGAGCCCACCTCTCCTGGCGGAGGCTGTTGAGATTCTAGAGCTGTCAGCTCTCTGATTGTGCCTGGAGCATTGAAAGCACTCCCCCGCCCCGCCCTGCCCCTCCCCCGCCCCTCCCCCGCTGTCCTCAATAGGATGGTGAGCACAGCAGCTACCAATTAGGAGGCCACATCCCGGAAGATTTTGCCACCGCTTTCACTACTGGCAAGTGCAGGCTCAAGGTCCCCATTTGGTCCCGACGTTGGGGCCCCAAAACACATAAGAAAATCCAGCTGAATATTTCAGGCACAGGTTGATTGACCTGAAACATTAACTCTGTTTCTCTCTTCACAGAAACCGCCTGAGCTGCTGAGTATTTCCAGCATTCTCTGTTGTTATGCCAGTTTTCAACAAGTTCCATCACTGTGAAATTTCAAATAACATATTTTTAACTCTGTGTTCACAATTCTAGTTGAAGTGATGGAAAGACATGGACATTATAATTTGAAGTCATGGTGTTCCAGTGTAAATGTGCCTCAGTATCGAGGTGCTGCTCCTGCTCCAAGAAGGGGCACATGTGATACCTGTACCCAGACTGTTCACAACTCTGATTATGGACTGAACTTCCAATGCCACATCGTCTCCATCACAAAGACCACCTATTTTCACTTGCATAATATCACTGCTCTCCACCACTGCCTCAGCCAATCTGCTGCCATAACCCTCATCTATACTTTAGTTACACCCCAGGATCAACTGCTCTAATGCATTTCTGGCTGACTTCCCATCTTCCACCCTCCACAAACTTAAAGTCAAGCAAAACTCTGCTGCCTGTGTCCCAACCCATACCAAATCTCATTCGCCCATCATCCTTGTGCTTGCTTATCTACATCGCCTCCCTGTTTGCCACTGCCTCGCTTTTAAAATGATCATCTTTGTGATGAAAAAAAAACCCACTAGAGCTATACCTTGAGTGCCCTACCATCCATTCTTAATTAGCACATTCGTTTAGATAATATCACCAACTTTAACTTTAACACCTATGTGTTCTATTGTACTATTGTCGTTGACATCTTTTGATGATCTGCTTCTATCACTGCTTGTTTGTCCCTACAACCACACCAACCCCCTCCACCTCTCTGTCTCTCTATCTCTCCGCCCCCCACACACACACCTTAAACCAGCTTATATTTCAGCTCTTTCCTGGACTCGAACTCAAGTTCTGTCGAAGGGTCATGAGGACTCGAAACGTCAACTCTTTTCTTCTCCGCCGATGCTGCCAGACCTGCTGAGTTTTTCCAGGTAATTCTGTTTTTGTTTTGGATTTCCAGCATCCGCAGTTTTTTTGTTTTTATCTTTGTGATCAAATTCACCCATGGTCTCTCTGTAATGTCGCGCAAGCTTCTGACTACTCTGCATTCTTCAGATCGCAGACTCCTATGTATCCCACACCTACTTCACCCCAATGTTAGTGGCCGTACCTACAGTTGCTTATACCCTAAGCTCTTGAATTCTCCCCCTAAACTCTTCACCTCTCCGCTACTCTCTCCACTGTTAAGGTGCTCATTAAAACCTAACTCACTGACCAAGCTTTTGATCGCCTACCCTACTGTCTCCTTCACTGGCTCAGTGTCAGATTTTTGGCTGATTAAATTCATGTGAAGTGCTTTGGAATGTTTTACCATGCTAGCTGCGCTATATAAATGTAGACTGATGTTGTTGTAACTACCGTCCCACCATTATATTCTTCCAGGCTTGACAGTAATTAGCACACTTGCACCCTCTCACTTATATTAGTTTCTGTCTTACAATAAATACTTGGATAAGTGTTTTGGTCAGGTCCATTGACTCTCTTGCAGTTGTCTCTTTAGACTCCATCGTTCCATGACGGACAGACTGCCAGCCACGTCTTCAGCCATCGCTTGGCTCCACGCATGCACTCAGTATGTTTCCATGTGTGAGGCTCTTGACTGTGGGTGATCTACCACCCATTCATTCCAGTTCCACTGAAGGAGAGGGGGAGGAGATTTAAAATGGTCTGCCAACAAATGCAAAGAACTTTGCCTAAAGATTCTAATAACCTGCTCGTTTACAAACCTAATTTGAAAGAATGCCGAGACATTTTTGCTTTGAACTGACACTGCTTCAGACTTATGTATTTTTTTTTAGATATAACGAATTTTGACTCTTCAGTGAGGCAGTGTGTCACCCTGACCCTTTTCTCAGCTTCTTAAAGCTTTGGTTAGTCTTTTAAGTTGACAGACCACACCGCCAAGGAGGAAACGTCAAGTTCTTTATGCCTCGCTTACTCTTGATATGTCTGAAGCAGTTAATGTTGCTCCACCATAGTCTGCATGGCAGGAGTTGTGCGTTGGCTGCAGTGCCTATTGTCCGCATTTTCCTCTTGTTAGTCCCATTGGCCTTTCATTGTATTCCTCCCACAGTGTCAGGTCAGACTTTGTGTTGGCCCCTTCACAAGGGACTCGATCCCCTTTGCGGATCACTAAACAGGACAATTGCTCTATCCATCTTTTCATGGAGCTTTTGTGGAGGCCCCCGAGCAGAGAAAAGTTTGATTCACTGAGAAAACCTCCGAGTTAAAGAAACCATGAGCACCGTGAGCATGCTTCCCATCAGGAACTCTGTCTTAATCACTGACTTTTTATCTGGGATATGAAGAGGATTCAGAACATCAAAAGATCGGGGATAGACTGGGCCTGAGCACAGTTTTGATTGGAATAATAGGCAACCTTTACAAATGAGAAAATGACCTGCTGCAGAGCTGAAACTATACATAACGTTGTAATGTTTTTTAAAAAAAAACGGAATTTTTCACAGCAATCATATTTTTGTAATGTGCAAAGTTCAATTTTCTTTCACAACAATTTTATAAACTCAAAATCAGGCAGCTACCTTGTCACTTTGAAAGGAATTTCTAGATCATTAAAAAACACAGAAGTAATGTTTCAAAGGAATAATGAAGTTGGGTGCAGCAAGAGGAGAACATGCTTGTGCTGAGCTATGACACACACTCCAGTAAAACACTTGTAACCTGATGCTCCAAGAGCAAAATTGTCGCTGCTTTATTCCTGATCCTGCATCCTGACACTGTACGACTATGGGCCTCTGTCATTAACAACAGCATTACCTCAACTTTACAATTAAAATGAACATTTTTCTCCACTAGACAATACCTACTGTAATTCGGAATTGCGTTAAAAGTTCCGTTTTTCCTTGTTTGCCAAAAATAATAAAATGACAGTTGAAGTCCACTCTTGCTTTTCATTGACACTCTTTCCTGCTACCTCAGTTGCACGTTGTACATAGAAGGACCAGTTTCCATTCTGCCCACCCAGCGAAAATCAGCTGGACAGGCAGACGATTCAATTTACCTATGGGACTTCCCCATCGGCTCTCCCAGGTGGACATAAAAGATCCCACGGCAATATTTCAAAGAAGAGCAGGGGTTAGCTCCCCAGTGTTTTAAGCCTTCCACCAGCATCACTGGAAGAGATTATCTGGTTATTGTTACATTGTTGTTTTTATGTGCTGGCTTTGTGCAAATTGGCTGCATTTTCCTACATGACATTAGTGACCAGACGTCAAAGGTACTTCATTGGCTGTAAAGTGTTTTGGGATGTCCTGAAAGGCACTGTATAAATTGAAGTTCTCAGTTTCTTTGAAGATAGCATTTTGATTTTACACAAATTTTTAAAAAATGTAAATTTCCAGGCACTATAAAATACAATTCATGAAAAGGGTCTAATTTCATTTACAAGCAAGAGCAACTGATCTTGTTATCTAAAACACTCATGGAACCCCCTTCCACTGGCCCATTTCTCCTCTTCGCAGGTATTTGTTATTCTATATTGCCTTCAATGGGGAACTATTATCTGACACAGAGAGAGGATTCCGCACCATTTTGGCGACATGTTGCTGCACAGTGCAGAAAGAATCTCTTTTCCCCGTGCATCAAACCTGCCGCGAAATGGAACAATGCCCTGAAGAGACTTTCATATTGGACACAGTGTGTCCTTGATCCTTACAAGCACCCTACCACGAGGCAGATGACATCTGCATTACAACAGGTTAATCCAGGACTGTCTTTGTCCTTTATTCGGTTTTCAATTTAGGAAGAAATTAGTAAAAGTGAGCTGTTTTCACTTTTGTTTTAAAAGTGAGTGCAGGATTGTGAAAAGTTCTGAATACTTCTGAACCCCGCGCAGTTTGCACTCTCGGTCGATCAGCTGTGTGTTGAGCACGCAAAGGTTCGACACTTTCATTTTGCAAGGCTCCCACATCAGAGCAAGGGCCCATCAAAACTCTCTCAGGCTTTCCAAGTTAGATGTGGACTGACTGGCTGAAAACAGTTCGGAAACTGTTGACCATTGTCACCAGTCAGGCACTAACTAACTAACTAACAACAACGACATGCATTTATATAGTGCCTTTAATATGGTGAAATGTCCCAAAGCACTTCACAGGTGTGTTATCACTGAAAATTTGACACTGAGCCATATGGGGAGATATTAGGTGACTAAAAGCTAGATAAAAGAAGTAGGTTTTAAGGAATGTCTTAAAGGAGTGACTGAAACTGAGAATCTATTATTATGACCTAGAAATATCAGCAATACCACACATCAGAGTATTAAAAAGTAATACCTGTGATACTTGAATTCTTCACATACCATTTAAAACCACCTTCTTCCAGGTGGCTCAAGTGGGAAAGATAATGGGCATCAAATTCAAAGTTTCATGCCTATCTTACATGTGTGTTGACAACAAATTTAGCAGAGTGAAAGTCCAGCCAGCGTGTGTTGAAGCCAATCCCTTAATTCCTAAATCCCTTGCTGGGAGGTGGTGGCATACTGGTATTGTCACTAGACTTGTATTCCAGGGGCCCAGAGTAATTCTCTGGCACAATGGCAGATGGTGGAATTTGAATCCAATAAAAATCTGGAATTAAAAGTCCATTGATGACCATGAAACCATTGGTGATTGTCACAAAAACCCATCTTATGCCCTTTGGGGAAGGAAATCTGCTGTCCTTACCTGGTCTGGCCTACGTGTGACTCCAGACCCACAGCAATGTGGTTGACTCTTAAAAATGCCCACTGAACAAGGGAACTCCCTTCCTAACAGCACTGTGGGTCTACCTACACCACATGGACTGCAGTGGTTCGAGGAGGCAGCTCATCACCACCTTCTCAAAGGCAGCTAGGGATAGACAATAAATGCTGGCCCAGCCAGGGAAGTCCACATCCTGAGAATGAATAAAAAAATCATGAGAGAGAGAATGAAATGGGGGTGGGGAGAGGGGGAAAGTTTAGATGAAGTGGGTGGAAGGAGATGCATGTGGAGCAGAAATACCATCAGGATCCAATTGGGCTGAATGGCCTGTTTCTGTGCTGCACCCTCTTACGTAATATCATTTTTGTTTGGACAATCCTGGCAACCGCTTGAGATGAGCACAGGTCATGCTTGATAATGTTCATGTTTTAATTGATATTGCTATTCAAAGCTTGTGCTGTGCAAGGTGTAATTAGTTTATTAAGCTCATCAATGGCCTTAAACGGACCACAGGAGGTCCTCGAAGAAACAGGAAGATTTGTTTTTGAATTTCTGTAATGTGGGTCCAGGTGCAGCAGGAGAGATTAATACTGCAACCTGCTGTCTGCTTCTGCTCACTCCCCCCTTCCCCATGCCTCTAGCCCTCTGCCCAATGTGCATTTGAGCCCAAAAGGGAAATTTTCCGTGTCATGTGCACGTCAAACATGAGCATGTGAGGATAGGGAAACTCGGCTGCAGGATTAGTTCCTATAGTCTGTTCATTCCCGGCCCGCTCATGCTGGATTTGAAGGAAATTCATCCTGATGGTGTGCACAGGCCACAGTAAGGGCTTGAAAGTTACACTGATGAGAATTGCCCTACCCACATTTTGCATGCTTTACCTAAGGTTTGCATTGTCATTGTTGAAACCCTGTATAAACTCACTCTTTGGCCTCTGTCAGTTTCTTAAGCAGCTGGTTTTTGAGTGAGTGTTTAGGCCATTTTAGGTTGCTTTCGTTGCACTTAACTTGGTACATCTGCTTTTATTTTCATTTTGCACTCCATTTTTGCAGCACTTTCTATTGTTTATTTTTCCCTTCACCATAAAAGGGAAGTTCCGTCTCACTTCAAGCACACTACTTTGGGAGCTGCCCTTGCCCTCAGGGAGTGAGTGGTCAAGAAAACACGTCACAGGAATGCATGTGAGACAGATGTGTCTGCATCTGCCCTGACCCACTTTTACCTGAGGACATGGGTCTATGGACCTAATCATGTCTGAGGAGATTTTTCCTTGCATCCTGTAGGTTATCAGCGAGGCAGTGTCAGGACATTAGCTGTCTCAAAGCAATCCAGCCTACTAATTGTGTCCAGAGTCAGGATTAGTCTACCTGCCACAATTAAAGTTACTGCTGCTATTTCAGCTGTTGGTAGTGCTGTCACATCTAAGTCAGAAGGTTGTGGGTCCACGTTTCAGTCATCAGACATGAGCACAAACTCTAGCCTAACATTCTGGTGTGGTACTGTTAGAGGTGCCGCCCTTTGGAAGAGATGTTGAAAATTAGTTGGACATAAATTATCCCTCAGCAACATTTTGAAGAACAGGAAAGTTCTTCTTGATGTCCTTATCCCTCAAACAACATCACTAAAACAGATAAAAGCAAAAAAATGCAGATGCTGGAAATCCAAAACAAAAATAAAAATACCTGGCAGCATCTGCAGAGAGGAACACAGTTAACGTTTCGCGTCAGTATGACTCTTCAACAGAACTAAGTAAAAGTATAATCTTATATTTCACCCCTTTTCTATTTTTACTTAGTTCTGTTGATGAGTCATACGGACTCGAAACGTTAACTGTGTTCCTCTCCGCAGATACTGCCAGACCTGCTGAGTTTTTCCAGGTCTTTTTATTTTCACTGAAACAGATCATTTGGGCATTATCACATTGCTGTTTGTGGGAAATTGCTGTACACAGATTTGGTTGCTGTGTTTCATGGCAGTACATAGAATATCCAGCACAGAAACAGGCCATTTGGCCCAACCATTCCATGCTGGCATTAATGCTCCACTTGAGCCTCCACCCATCCTTCCTTCTCTAACTTTATCCAACAAAACCCTCTATTCCATTCTTCCACACATGCCTAGATCTTCCCCTTAAATGCATTGAAACAATTTGCCTCAACTATTTCCTGTGGTAATGAGGTCCATGTTTTCATCACTTTCTGGGTAAAGAAACCTTTGCTGAAGTATTACTAAAGTCTCATCCGAGGAAGACGGCACTTCCAACAGTGTAGCACTCTTTGGTACTGCACTGAAGTGTCAGCCTAGATTATGTGCTCAGGTCTCTAGAGTGGAGTTTGAGCCCACAACCATTTGACTCAGACAAGGCGCTACCACTGACCCATTGCTGATACTTGTTTAAGTGTTAGTTTTAACAAATATTATTATTTAATGGAATACGTGAACTGGTCCCATCGACTAGGGATAAACGCTTCAGTGGGTGTCCACAAACCACAGCGGAAAGAAGGTATAAGAAGGCACATGCCTGCACATGAATTTGAATAGAACATACTATGGATATGCAAAAACCAAGAATCTGCTGCATGAACAAGCCTGGAGATGTCTTGCTCTACAACTTCACAAAGGTAGCAAAAGGATAATGTAAACTGCACACTTTTGAAGAGAAGTCACCATGCAACAAGTGGAAGATGAGGTCAGGCACTTCCTGAAGTGAACAATGCTAATGAGCTTGAGGCTGAAGAATTGGCAGCTGAGCTTGAGTTGCAAAAATGAACATGAATCCAGCTGTGTTTAATAAGCAGCAATATCAATTAAAATGTGAACATCATCCAGCATAACAATTCCTGAATGCATGTTCCCAGAGAGGGAACTAACCTAATAAGTCCCATTCCCACCTTTTTCTAACACTTGACCTCAGACACCACATGAAAGATTCATTATTTGGGCAAAAGACCAAAGGCTGAACTCTGCCTGTGGAACAGCAACCAACAAAAGACAAAGGGAAAAAAAAGGGGAGAAATCAGACTATGTGAGTAAACTAGCAAGTATAAAAACAGAGAGAAGTAGCTTCAACAACTGTTTAAAGAGGAAGAGAGTAGCTAAAGAAAATATTGATCTCTTAGAGGGTGAAACTGGGGAATTGATAATGGGAAATGAGGAAACGGCAAAGACTTTGAATAAGTATTTTGTATCTGTCTTCATGGTAGAAGACTCAAAAAGCATCTAAATCACAGTACACTATCAGGGGGCAAAAGGGAAGGAAGAACTTAAAACAACCACTATTGCTGGAGAAAAAGTATTAGGACAGCTAATAGGACTAAAGCCTCATAGGTCCCCTAGACCTGATGGCTTGCATCCTTGGTCTTATAAGAAGTGGCTGCAGTTCAGAGTAGGTTCACTAAGTTGACTCCTGGATGAAGGGGTCATTTTATGAGGAAAGTTTCAGCAGGCTGGGCCTATATCCATTGGAATTTAGAAGACTGAGAGGTGATCTTATTGAAACATATAAGATTCTGAGGGGGCTTGACAGGGAAGTTGCTGAGAGGATGTTTCCCCTCAGAGAATCTAAAAGTAGGAGGCACAGTTTAAAAGTAAGCAGTCTCCCATTTAACACAGAAATGAGAAGGAATTTCTTCTCTCAGAGGGTTGCTAATCATTATTCTCCACTCCAGAGATCAATGGAGGCTGGGTCATTGAACATATTAAAGGTGAGTTAAATTTTTCATCGAGAAGGGAGTCAAGCATAATGGAAAGCAGGCAGGAAAATGGAGTTGAGACCACATTCAAATGCAGACATAATCTTATTGAATGGCGGAACAGGCTTAAAGGGCTGAATGGCCTACAATTGCTCCTGTTTCTTATGTTTTTATGTTCTTAGGAAAGAGGAGAGCATTAGCTTAAAAAAAACTAGCATGTATAAAAAAAACGGTTTCTAATATCAATTATGAGAGCAACGATCTAAGTGAACTATTATCAACTGAGAGCTAGATTGAACCTGGTCTAATGTATTTATCTTATAACCTCCATGGTCACCAGATTTAAGAACATCAGCTTACCTCACCAGGAATGGTCTAAACTCAGGCTGCAGTAATGTTCTAAGAAACCATACTGTCAAGGCCCTACAATCATCTCTGACAAACTTCAGTGTCCACATACATGCCTTTTCCACCAGAATTACTGGGCAGAATCCAGCATAGAAAACTTGGATGATTTTGTATTTCTACCTCATGGGCCAGGGGGTTATAGCCAATTGTAACACCCCTATTGCTCCCCAGCCAACTCGACAAAACCAAGGATTAATCCTGAGACCTTCTTTGTCTGAATGGCTTAGCATCAGACAATACAGCACAATTAGCCACTGGCCCATCAGAGGGACTTGATCCTAATTTTTTAAATCTCCTTTGTCTATTTTTTTCTTTCACTTTATTGCCTTTCAACTGGAAATGTTGGAACAATTTCAATAACAACAACAACTTGCATTTGTATACTGTGCTGAAAATGGTGAAGCATCCCAAGATACTTCACAGGATCGTTATCAAAGAATGGTTGATACTGAGTAACATAAAGAGATATGAGGACATGTAACAAAAAGCTTGCTCGAAGAGGTAGGTTTTAAGGAGTTAAAGATGGTGGAGAAGTTTTGGGGAAGGAGGAATGGAAAGGTGGAAGACGGAGACCAGCAAAGACAGCACTGAAGTTGTCAGGTCTGTACACAACAAAGAAATGAATGTGGGTTTCAGTGACAGATGACCTGAAACAAGGACAGAGACACGCGATGTTACAGAGGTGGAAGTAGACAGTCTTGATGATGGAGGAGGCTTATGGTCAAAAGCTTATTTCAGGGTCAAATAGGATGCCAATTTTGCAAACGATCAAGGCTAGGGACGTCTCCCAACTGGCATCATTGGCACTCTGTGCTGGCAGACCTGTTTTGTTGGATGGCGCAGATATTCCTGCTAATTGTCCTCCTGTCCTATTTCTTCCCTTACCTCAATAAATTGCCATACCATTCTCTGACGGTAAACTATGCAAAGGTGGGTCACAGGCATCTAACAAGGCTAAAATTCAAACTGGGTTTCCCCAAGTTCAGATTTATTGCTACAACTTATTAAAACTATCCCATAGTTTTTCAATAAATACAAGCTCAGCTATCTGAGGCATGAGCACAAGTTGCCTGACAAAGATAAACCGTAGGTTAACTTAAATACTATAATTGGTTTAATGTAAATATTTTTCTCACATACATAATAGGTCTAAGTTTTCTCAAGGCTTGGATTATGTTGTGCTTCAAACATTGAATTCCACTCAAAGATTAAAGGTGATTTTGGAATTACCTGTTCATTAAAGTAGGTAGCTTTCCCACAGATGGTGTGCCAGAGTCATAAATTTAAATAAGGATCAGGTTTTTTCTCAGATCATTAATTTTTCTTTAATTCCTGGACCAATTTTTTTTTATATATATAGCCATTTCAAATTCTTAAAAGATCACCTGAGTTGTGGCAGGTCTGCAAGATGATATTTCCTAGTCCACAGGTATACCGCAGATTATCCGGCCTCCTACCCAAACACAGGAAATGATCTGTTACCTGAGGCAACAATCTGGCCTTTGACACAATTAGACTGATACTCTTGGAAGGCATTTGAGAAGCAGTGCATTAACATTTCCCATGCAATTGTCAAAGGATTGCCCTGTGCTGCAAGCGATATCTTGACAAGTTATCGGATGACATTTGCTTCAGAAACCAGATTTTTCTGGGTAACTCAAAATATGAGGCCATCTTTTTCTCTTGAGGTGTTACATTGCTCAGGATTAGAACAGATATCAGGTCTAATACAGTAGGGGCTTCACAAATGTGTGTATACATACACCACTCCTCTGATTAACCCATTGTGTGCCACCCAATTGTGAGTGTGCACATTTTAAAGGCACATATTCCAGTGACTGCCTGCTCCAAAATCATACTGCTTTATATGCATTTGGAATGAATCCTGCTGGGAAAGGGAGGAAGAAAGGAAGAAGAAAATTGCATTTAAATAGCACCTTTCACAATCTTGAGATGTCTCAAAGTGATTTACAACCAATGAAGTCCTTGTAATGTGCAGTCACTGTTGTAATGCAGGAATGTTGTGGGTTCGAGTCTCTTTCCAGAGATTTGAACACATAATCTGGGTTAACATTTAATATCATACAGAGGGAGTACTGCACTGTCAGAAGTGCCATCCTTCGGAAAAATGGTAAATCATAGCCCCATCTACCTTCTCAGGTGAACATAAAAGATCCCACGGAGTTTTGATGAAAGGTCATTGACCTAAAACATTAACTGTTTTTTTTTCCTCCATGCCTCATCTCCTGGGCATTTCCAGCATTTTCTCTTTTTATATCCCATAACATTATTTTGCATAGGAAATGCAGCTGGCAATTTGCACACAGCAATAGCTCACAAACAGCAAAGAGATTTTTTTAAAATCAGATCGTCTATTTTAAGGGATAAAGAACAGGACAGCTGAATAGATTCTTAGTTTAACACCTCATCTGAAAGGCTACATCTCCAACATTGCAACATCTCCTCAATACTGTCCAAATTTTATGCACTAGTCTATGGGGGGGAGACTTAAATTCATAACCTTCTGAGTCAGTGAAGAGCGTATTTTCACTGAGTCATGGGCCCAGATTTTCTTCCAGGGCCGGGTTTGCCGAGTCAGGAAAGATCGGGTGGTACAGGGGCTGGGAGTGCAGACTGAAACAGCAGTCAGGGTGGCAATCCCAAAACGGATGCGCAGGCTGCCAGATGTGGAGGTGGGCTGGGCACAGAGCTTTCCTTTGTGCCGTGGCACTATGTTTAAATAAATTAAAAATAATAATGAAAGAAATCTATCCTGCCCTCAGCACCCCCCACATACTTCCTATGCTCCGTTCATGCCAACCAATGCCAACCCAGGCCCCCACCCACCGCTATTACCCCCATACCCCTATGCCAACTTAGTGCCAATTCATACCAACCCTTCCCCCCCACACACCACCCTTTGCCCTTACACCTTCCATGCCAGCTCATTTAGTCTCCTTGGATACCTCCTGGACAGCTTTGACAGATTTGACAGCTTTGACACTTCATGGACAGCTTTGACAGGTTTGATACTTTCTGGGCAGCTGGACAGCTCTTCAACAGTTTTTTAACAGCTGGACAGTCTATACAGATGGACAGCTCTTTAACCATTCCTTGGCAGCTGGACAGTTCCTTGACAGCTGTACAGCTTTTTGACAGCTTGGCAGCTCCAGTGAGTTAGTGTATAAAAAGTGCATTATCATGTTCACTTTTAACCATCCCAAAGGGTGCTTTACCTTTCCCAAAGGTATCCTGGGACCCTATGCAAAGGGTTACCTTACTCTCCAAAGGGCTACACTGGCTATCCAAATACACCCCCAAGATCAGTCCTCCTCTTATCTGTTTTAAAGTGTACACTTCGGATTCCACATTCCTGTTCTTGCAAAACCCCACTTCAGTGGAGGCACCTGGTGATTTAAACGGCCAGCTGCCTCCGCTAATCATGTATACGTGAATCCTGGTCCAACTCCAGTCCAGTCACTGAGAAGATGAGAAATGCTGGTTTTGGGGGCGGGACTTAGAATTTTTGGTCATTTCTAGGATTTTCACCACAACGGAGAGATTCTCCTCCATAGTGAAAATCTGAGCCACAGCTAACAAAGTCCAAATCCTATGAGAAATTTTGGCAAAGTGGCCTTAAATGTAATGAAATTAGCCATCAATCCAATTGACAAATAGGAACCAATGCTGTAAAAAGCTAATTGATAGGTTTTTGTTCCCTCTCTGGGCATCAGCCACTCAAGAAACCATCCAGTCAGGGGCTGAAACCTTCTGTTTTGTCTCTGAAAGCACTTGTTTAATAAGACTTTAGAGTTCATTGTTACTGTTAGTCCAAACTGGGTCAGCTGATTTCGGTATGGGCAATGGTCAGGGCACAGTATGATTGGATATTGTGAAAGCTAAAGAAAGACTTGCATTTATGTAATGCCTTTTATGACCTCAGGGTGTCCAAAAGCACTTTACAGTTATTGAAACACTTCTGAAGTGTAATCACTAATTTAATTTTGGGAACATGGCAGTCAATTTACACAAAGCATTCTCCCACAAACAGCAATTGTAATAATGACAGTGTAATCTGATTTAGTGATGTTGGTTGAGGGATAAAATTGGGCAAGGTGCAAATCAGGTATCTGAACAATGCTTTCTCTGTTTCCAGGTGGGTTAGGTTAAAACGGGGATTATCAACTTAATTCAGTGGCAGTCTCTGAGTCATGAAGGTTGTGAATTCATCTCAGCATCTGGAATTGTTACTGCCATTTAGGAGTGCCAGCAGGTACACCAGCTGCCTTCTTATTCATTGTAAAAGTCCCAGAAATGCAATTTGATGTTCAGGGAGCATCGTGCAAATAGTGACCATAAAAAAAAGTGACAACAAAATCTGTACTGTAGGTGGAAATAGACACCCTAGAGTGTCAAATATTTTTTATAACCTAAATAATCTGTATTGTACTATTTGAATTGTGATAGTTGGATTGTACTCAATGTACCTTTATAAGATTTGTGAATAAAATATATCTTTGAAATAAAAAAGTAGCCATACTATGATTGGATTTTTGAGGGGCAGGAGTGTGAATCATAAATCAAAACTTTTACTGTAACTTAGGAAAAAGTAAAACATGAGTAATATCACAGTAAACTTGGCAGAACTGGTAATGGGTAAAACCTATGGATAAATACTGGGAATTAATTTTTTTAACAATAGTTGGCGTGATCAAAATTTGTACACCTCCTTAAAATGTAAAGGCTGCAGTTGTGCAGTTAAGCAACCATGGTCAACAAATTAGGTAAGAGACAACGTCAAGCTAAAATAATAGAATAAAAACTAATTTCCTTTGCTGTCTCTGGGACCTTGCTGGACGCAGGTTAGATGCAGATATATAAAACAAGAATGATGGAATTTCAAAAATGGTCCAAAGGCTATGAGATGCCCTTTGGGATATCGTGCGGAGGTGCAAGTTGCTATATCGACTCCTCATATATTTTTTTAAGCACTTATTGAAAGGGAACAATGCCAATCCTGGGGACTGAAAGGCTTTTGTAATTTTCATTACATTTAGTGTTGCAGTGCTAGCTACTCTCCAATCAGTTAATAGCATGGCTTAGATGTGGAACAGAGCTATTTATAAGATGCTACAACAATGTAGTTCAATCCCAACATCAGAAATATGACAGTTTCCATTTACCACATCATTTGACAGGAGATACCTCATAACTGCAATAAACATTCAAATTTCACACTGTCGCACGATACCTCCTGTTGATTTTAAGGCAGTAATCAAATCTCAGGGTTCAAATAACATTCATAAATTGGTTGAGCTTGAGTTCATGACGTAATCTACATCTGTTGATTAGGTAAGTGTCTTGTAATGGCTCACGTGTATCAATTATTCTCTGTGCAATTCACTTAGAGGCATCTGCTACTCTTGCTGAGTCTGAGGACATGTCTAGTCAGTCAGGATAAGTACAGCAGCAGGTTTCTGAGTGCCTCCCTTTGCAAGGGCAGAAGCTGAAGATACAATGAAGGATGCTGACAATGGAATTTCCGATTCCTGTTTTCCGATGATGATGTTTGAAAGTTCAGACGTGGACCCGCTCACACGCACCTAAATGACCTAACATTCTGTTGTGCTTTGGGAAATATCCTTTTAACAAAAAAAAAGGCCAATGCTTTAATCACATGGAAATAATCTGGAAGAAATGAGTTAATCGTATGGCTAGGTACTTTGTACATAGTAAAGTTTTAATGGAAATTTAATGTGGTGCTGGGTCAATGATACATGGTAGATGATCCCAAATTGTTTCAAGATGTCGAACAGGCAAAAATTTACCAATATTTAAAAATTTTAGAGAAAGTTTCTCTACATTTTATATAATTTGAGTATTTCAATGGCTGTGAGGCAAGAAAGAACATAGGTCCCTCTTTAACATTGCTTGGTGTAGCCTGGATTACAATGGAAGCTGATGCTGTGCAACTTAAACAGATTCCACAAGCTATAAATTTAAATGTCCCCTAAAGCTACAGAAGAATGATTTCATTTAGGCTGCATTCTTATTTGATTGTACTGTTTTGTTGATTTTATCTTTAATTTTTTGTGCATGCGCAATTTTCAAGGGCAGAAATGGATTTATATTTACAACGGCAAAGCCAATTGGGATTAAACACAGATCTTTTGCCAGCAGAAAGATTTATACAGCATGTGAGTATTCGTAAAGAGGATTCTGATGAGATGCATGTCGTGATAAAACCAGGCTGTGGTTAGTGTTGAGCACTATAGTTGCATGTCGAAGAAACAATGATTCTTCTTCCACCTGAATTTCTAATTTTTCCCATTCAAGTAATATCCCGTGTCCACCACTGCTTGAAAAATGGGAGGGGGCGAGGGTGATAGTTCTCCTGAGGACCCCTGACTTGTTGCTGTGTGACATGAAGTGAATCGCTGAACTTGTCATGTGTACCGTGATTTGATAGCCAAATGCTTCAGGTATAGTAGTAAAAAAAGGAGATGAAAATGCCATTTCTGAACAGACCTGAGCAACAATGGATTGCTTGCCACATATATGTGATGGCATGGTAGAAAGATAGAAAGACATGCATCTATGCAGTGCCTTTCATGTCCTCAGGACGTCTTAAAACACTTTGCAACCAGTGAAGGACTTCTTGAAGTGTAGTCACTGTTGAAATGTAGCAGCTTGCACACAGCAAGCTCCCATAAACAACAATGTAATAATGACCAGGGGAAATGGCTCCACCACTGGTAAGCATACCTTTAGTTGTCTAGGGTCTAAGCTCCTCTCCACTTGCTTTCCTCCTTTGAAACACTCCTTAAAATGACAACAACTGCATATTTATATAGCACCTTTAACCTAATAAAAATTCCTAAGGTGCTTCACAGGAACGTTAGCTAAAAAAATGACACTGAATCACACAAAGGAGATAACTCTGACAAAGCTTTTGGTCTGCCTCGTTAATGGTCAAAATATCCAAACAGAGTAAGCTGGCTTCTTTAATCTTACGGGTACCCATGATTATGGAGCTACAACAGATCATTTCCTGCCTATTTTCTTTTCCTGAACACTCAATATGCCCTTGTTGGTTATATTGATGCCACCCCACTCAGGTTCCTGATATTCTTACTATATTTTAGCCCACGCTGCCATAACAGCCTCAAGATCAAACAAATCAAGTCTAAGGCTATGATTTCCAGTTGGGCTTTCTGTTTCTGTGCTCATGCACCAGACTGTGATATTTCTACCCACTTAAATTAAAGAGAGGAGAAGGAACGGTGGGCTAGCAAGCATGCAAGTAGAAAACCCTGGTTATTGCATTCATATCTATCTGTTGCCAAGCATCCAGTCTTGTTGTGATTCAATTCTCTCTCTGGCCTCTCCCAACTCAAGCCCCATCCCTAAGTGAGTTACATGCTTCTATATAGCTTGCTCAGTGTTTCTCTCAAGACTTATGGTTGCTGTCCTGTTTAGTTGTATCATTATATTCACACCAGCCTTACAGGCATTTAAGCTACACCCTTAATTTTCTTGATGAATTATTCTTCTTTACCAATGAAAAAGAGGATCTCCAGCATAAGGAGGTGAGTGTTGGACATGGCCCAGTTGGTTACACTTGTACCTCTGAATGAGAAGGTTCAAATTCCACTTGAGTGATCTGAGCACAAAAACCTAGGGCAGAATATTGCCCTTGTTGGGTGGCGGGGGTGGGGGAGAGGCGGGGGGGGGGGGGGGGGGGGGGGGGGTTGGTGGGGGGGGGGTGGTGCTGCAGGGGGGGTGCAGGGGCAGTGGGGGAGTCAACCACTGCCCACAATGGCAGCTGAACTGCAATTTCAATTGGTGGGCCAATTAAGGCCTGCCAGCATGAAACGTGAGTGGGGGGGCGGGGAGGAGGCTAAGCAGGGTGAGTGAGAACGTCGTGCATGTGCATGCTTGATAATCTCCCCAAGGCACAGAGCTGCCTCAGGGAGATGAAGAGTTTTAAAAAGAAATGAGAAATGTTATAAAACATGTCCCCTCACATGACTCTGTCACATGAGCAGGGACATGTCATTAACTAAATTTTACAACTTTAATTTTATTTTTATTTGATTTGGGAAACTTCATCCTGCCCTTGGCCTTTTCACCTGCCCGCCAACCGTAAGATTGGACAGGCAGCAAAAAATTTCTTTTCATTACCTTGTAAATGGCCTTAATGGGCCTTTTAATTGTCGGCAAGCGTGCTGCTGACTCTGGCGCACGCCCGCTGACCGAAATATCGCGTGTTGACGTTGGGACGCTCGCCCGACCTCAACGCGCGTCATTTTACACTCGAGCAGGTCAGGCGCACGCCTGCCCACCGAGGTAAAAATTTTGCCCCTAGGCTGATACTGGAGGATTGTTATATTGTTGGAGGTGCCATCTTTTAGATAAGACATTAAACTGAGGCCACCTTTGCTCTCTAAGATGTGTGCAAAAGATCCCATGGCACTACTCAAATCTCAAATCCTCAAAATCATGAAAAACAGATTATCTGGTCATGATCACATTGCAGTTTGTGTACGTTTGTCGGAGCTTGCTTTGTGCAAATTGACTGATGTGTTTCCTACATTACAGCAATACTTCTAAAAGACCTCATTGGCTGCAAAGTACTTGAGACAACCTATGGTTGTGAGAAGTGCTATACTGATGCAAGACTCTCTTTTAAGTGCTGAGAGAAATAGAGGAGTAGGAATAATGAATGGATCTCAAGGGAGTAATACTAATAGAAAAGGTAGGAAATCCAAAGAAGCTAAACAGGATGTTACAAATACAGGAAGTAAAGTTCCCTCTCATTGTTCCAAAGAGATTCTCATAATAAGATCTTTCATTAAAGCAGCTGTATGATTTCTGTAATCCTAGTTATGCTCAAACAATTCACACTCTTCCTATTTATTCAGTCCACAATGTGTGTCACTCTAACTTACCAGCTTTAGGGAGTGGCCCAGAAGATTGGTGGACAACTGTTGGAATGACCAAAATGAGGCACGGATCACAGTTTGTGAGGTCTCCGCCTTTCATCCAAGTTTCTGGGATGCAGTAATGGTATCAGGGCTTCTGCCTGGCCCTGACAAGGGCATCATCATCACCATCATCATAAATAGATACAGGGTTAGGGGTAGGCTCTTCAAATATTGACTTTCTCATGCCCCCGGCCTTTATTGGGACCTGACACACCAACTGACCCATCTATTATTGTGGGGGGCCTCTTGGGTATCCAGGCTTTATCGAAGATTGGACACTGAATCTTTTCAAATTTTCAAAACAGCCCTGATTTCAAAGGTGCTGCTAGCATTCCTGTCCTTCCTGAGGACTTATACCAAACTTTCTAACCATGATGTAAAGGTAGGTGCCCTAGAGGCAGAGGTTAATGCCCTCCCCCCAGGCAAGTTTCGAGGTGGAGTCAGAGGGGGTGGAATTAATCAGACAGGAGGATGTCAGATGGGGATCCTGCCACCTTCCCAACTCTGCCTCAATTAAGCCTGGGGCAGGAAGGCTCATGGATGGCCTTCCCACCTCAACACCATTTGAGGCCTTTAACTGAGAAATTAATGCCTACTTAATGGCCTCATCCCCCTGCTGTAGGTATTCAACCAGCAGTGGGCAGGGCACTCCCAATGCAGGAAGCCTGAAAATTGAACCCTGTTGTTTTTGCTTGTAGGCTCCCCTGGTTATGTGGGGGTGTCTCTCATTGTTAGGCACTCAGTGTCTGATCAAGGGATCCAGCACCGGGAAGTAGGGGGGATGCCCACCGAAAGCCAGCCCCTGTCCTTGCTGCCGAGCTCATTCCTCCACAACCCCACCCTGTGACCCCATCCCGCCCTCACTCACTCATGGATCAGGTTTCCCCCCAGCATCGATCCTGGGCCTGTAGTGGCTGCATTACCAGCAACTGTCACTGCTCTGACTGGCGCTGCCTGCGATGCACAACTAATAGTCTCTGATTAGCTGGCAGTTCTCAAGGGTGTGATTTCCTCCCAGGGGTCCTTGACTTTAATGTGTTAGGCCTTCCCCAAAGGAGGTGACATGGGGCTCTTGCTGGCTCTAAGGTCATATGATCATATAGGAGCAGGAGTAGGCCATTTGCCCCTTGGAGCCTCCTCCGCTATTCTATAAGATCATGGCTGATCTGATTGTGGCCTTAATTGCACTTTCCTGTCTGTCCCCCATAACCCTTGACTCCACTGTCAATCAAAAATCAGTCTAACTCAGCCTTGAATATATTCAATGACCCAGGCTCCATTGCTTTCTGTGGAAGAGAATTCCAAACACTAATAACCCTCTGAGAGGAGAAATTTCTCCTCATCTCCATCTTAAATGGGACACCCCTTATTTTTAAACTGTGCCTCCCAGAGCTAAGTTCCCCTAGGAGGGGAAACATCCTCTCAGCATCTACCCTGTCAAGCTCATAATCTTTTGTGTTTCAATAAGATCACATCTCGTTCTTCTAAACTCCAATGAGTATAGGCCCAACCACCTTTCTGCATAAGATAAACCTTTCACCCCAGGAATCAGCCTAGTGAACCTTCTCTAAACTGCTCCCAATGCATGCATGCTCTTCCTTAACTAAGGAGACCAAAACGTACACAGTACTCCAGGTGTGGTCTCACCAATGCCCTGTAGAGTGGTAGCAGGGCTTCCCTACTTTTATGCTCCATCCCCCTTTGCCATCCTAATTGCTTGCTGTACTTGCATGCTAACATTTTGTGATTCAAATCTCTCCAGGCGGCAAGTAAGACCTCAGTCGCCTGGATTAAGTAACACCCATGGTGGCATGGAAGGGAAATGAAGGGATTGACACTCTGAACTTTGATAAGGTCAGCAGCAGAGATCCAAAGTGAGCACAGATTGACACTTATGCTGACATATGGCGACCCATGGATTTTTGGGGCCCAGTTATCTTAGATACATGCATGGTTACCCACTTTTCAAACTACAACTCCCTTATCTACAACTCTCTTCTCTCTGTCCTTATTATATTCACTGGCTCTTTTATATTTATTCATTCATGGGGTTTCTGCATCCCTGGCATAGCCAGTATTTAAAGCCCATCCCTGGTTGCCCTGGAGAAGGTGGTGGTGAGCTGCTCTCTGGAATACAACTGAGTGTGTTGCTAGGCCATTTCAGAGGGCAGTTCAAAATCAACCACATTGTTGTGGGTCAGGAGTCACATAAAGGACAGAGCTGGTGTGGACAGCAGACTTCCTTCTTTAAGGGCATTTATGAACCGCTTGGGATTTACAATCTAAAAGCTTCATGATCACTACTACTGATCTTTCATTTTAACTCCGAATTTATTTTGTTAACTGAACTCAATTCACAAGTTGCCATAGTGGGATTTCAACTCACATCTCCAGGATATTAGCCCAGGCCTTCTGCCTTACTAGCCCAGTCCCATACCCTCATCACCTCTTTGACTCACTCTTCCTCGACAATCTTGTTTCCTTCTGCATCATGGGCTAATTTCTGGGGTCGGTTCATTGTTGTAATATTGTGAGTAACTTTGCTGGTTTTCCTACCTTTGCTGTTGCTATTTCCTCTGGTGTGGGAAGCCCAGAACAAGGGGGCATAAACCTTAAAATTACAGTTCAGCCAAGTGGTCTTGTGAGAAAGTCTTTCTTTTCATAAAGGGTAGTGAAAACCTAGAATTCGCTCCCCAAAGAGCTGTTGAGGCTGGTGGCCAGTTGAAAATTGCATTACCGACATTGATGATATTTTTGTGGGATTAGGGTATTAAGGTTCACAGGACCAAGCAGGAAGTTAATCTACACTTCAGCTGTCATCTAATTAAATGACAAAACAGGTTTGCGGGCTGAATGGCCGACTCCTGTTCCTATGGGCGGAATTTTCCCTTCAGGAAATGAAGTGTGGCGGTGGGGGAGCTCCGGCAGCCCCCAACCCGCTGTCTGGAATGGCGGGAACTCACGCCTGATTCCGTGCTTGAAGGGTCATAACTTATGCAAATGTGCATCTTGGTCCAAATCACCTGGTGGATTGGGAGCTGATTCAGCGGGTCTAAAGGTCCAGGCGCCACATTTAAATGCCAGTCCAACACATAATCTCACTCTCTCCAGCCCAGCAGAGATGTCTGGCAGCCAGGAGTGGAAGGCCGAGAGCCTGAAGAAGGAAACAGCACCCCGTTTCACACACCAGGCCCGCCATGCTTTATTCAGAGGAGTGCAGGTGTAAAGGCACATGCTCTATCCCAGGGGTAGCTGTAGAAAGCACAGCAGCCTCACCTTACCATCTGGGAGGCTGTCGCTGAGCAGGTCAGCATGACTGGCAACCACACCCGAAATGCCACCCAGTGCAAGACGAGGATGAATGATCTTATCTGCTCTGCCAGGGTAAGTCATCCTTCAACACCCTCCAATATCAAACTCTGATCATGGTATTACGCACTCAAATGGCTACACTCTTCAGGGGTTCCACGCAACTATTAGCATGGGACGCATATCAACTCTCATTCTCTCACTGAGACGTTCACATCACTAGCTTCCCATCTATCATGTTGCTCACACTCCATCCTCTGGCCCTTCTGGGGAGGGCTCACCACACACAGGGTCAAGCATCTCACCCAACCTCTGCTCCATTCTCATCACATGCCTTTCTTTCTTCTTCATACAGGCCAAGCTGGTGCACGAAAGGCATGAGGATTCGCATCTGGGGGAGGGGCAGCCGACATCAGTGCCCTCTGAGTTTGAGGAGGCTGCAGCCGAGCTGGCTGGACCACTCCTGTGGGGAAGGGGAGGTCGGCCTCTCCCAATAACCCATACAGATCACAGCTCCATCACCTCATCAAATCCTGACATTCACAGTGAGTCACGTGTTGTCTTATTTAGCTCATGCTCATTAACTGAAATCCTATTTTCTGGGCACCAGCAGACCGAGGCCCCTAGGCCAGTCCAGCACCAGTGCGAGCCCACAGGCTTCATGTGAAGAGGAAGCTCTGGAAGAACCATCACGGCACTCACACCCACCCTCCATCGGCTCAGAGATGCACAGGTCGGTGGGGCACAGATGTAGATTAGGCTCAGGCTCACTTTCTGGGGAACACCTCACTGACACATCCCTGCAGCAGTCGGAGGCAGGGACAGCCCAGGTCTCCGGCACTCAGAGGACCACTGGAGACCAGCCACCCGCTTGGTCCAAGTCAGATGATGAGCCTCTGGAAGTGGCTGTCAAATCTATGCTGAAGATACAATGGCAGGTGGCAGGACAACAGCAGAGATTCAACAGTCACTCAGCAGACTAGAGCGAATGATGGCAGAGTCCGTCCGCATTCTGTCCGATCTCGTGGCTCTGACATGCGAGCGCCTTGAGGTCACCATGGAGACCTTGGTCCAGCAGGTCTTGCTGAATTTGCGCTCAGCCCTGCACTCCATGGCCACACACCCTGGTGGGCACCATCAGGACGTAGGCGACATGGGGACGAGGCATCTTGACCTCCCTCCAGGTGCAGCATCTCCCGCAGGGGTCAGGGTGGGGCCCTTGGGCACCCACAAGAAGGATGAGCATCAGCTGGACACCTGGGGCCTCTGCATAGGACACTCCAAGGGTGTGCAGCCACTCACAGCCTCCTCTGCCTGTAGCTCCATCCATTCTATCTGCACAGGCCGCACAGGGCGCTTCTGCCCCTGAGCAGGAGACCCTTATCAAGCCTGGGCCCTCCAGGCCTTGGGCCACCACAGGACATCTGCCAAGGTCATTGCAGACATCAGGCCGCAGCAGTCAGCAGGCTTCCTCCACATCTGCTGCAGGTGCCAGGACCGCACCCAGGCATAGCGGTACAGTTAGGAAAGTTAAGAAACCATGACGTCACTTTTGGGTCACGGGACCACTCAGACCATTGCACTGCTATTAGTACATTTGATGGCTAAGTGAATGTTCTTGTCAACCAAAGGCAATGTGATTTTGTACTTTGAAATCCTCTTATTTTGAGGTTTAGCCTTCCTCCCACTCAGTGATAGTGACCCACTGTGAGATTCACATTCCTGTGATGTCAACCTCAGTTGAACTAGTATCCACACCTCTTGTGTAATGTCAGGGAGATGTATTTAAATCTTTATTGGAAGTGTGTAATGTAAGCGTTTCTCATCCTTCTTCCTCAAGGAACACCATTGGACGAGGGCAGCTCATCAGCATTGGTATTCTAGTGGCATGTGTGTCTCCTCAGTGGTAATCACAGAAGAAAAGATATGCACGGGACAAGGAGATCCTGAGCCATGTCCACATCCCAGCAGTGTTGGCATCATTAGATGGCGACGAAGGTTTCAAGTCTTCTCTCACATCGCTCTTGTTCCTAAGTGCGCTCTCAGTTCCCAGAGTGAGCTCACTCACAGGACCCCACGCACCAAAGCAAAGATCATGGCCTGGTTATTCATGAGGCCAGAATGCACAAGTGTGAATGTGGGACTCGTTCTTGCTGCAAGCAGGTGGATATCCTCTGAGTTGAAAGAAAATGGCACTGAGGGCTATGAGAGTGTGGGAAAAACCCTTCATTTAACTTCACTGTTCCTGGAACCTGTCAGCAATTAACTTATCACGGACACGTCTCCCATGTCTTCCCTCCTCCATGGTGTGATTGTGCTCATGCTGATCCTCAACAGCCTCCTGACGTCCCTGGGCCTCCAGATCTTCATCTTCCAATAAGCTCTCATCCTGCTCCAGGTCATCTTCAGGCAGAGGGTCACCTCTTTGCATAGCCAGATTGTGAAGGTCACTACACACTGCGAAGATGTCGGGAATGCACTGGAGTGAACCACCTGAGTGGTCCAAGCATCTGTAGCACATCTTCAGAATCCCTATGGTCTGCTCTATAAGGGAGCATGTGGAGCTGTGAGCAGCGCTGTACCGATCCTTGGAGCAACTCTGAGGTGTCATCAGCCAGCGTTTCCCAAGCAGCCATCCCTGCAGATGTAATGGCCCCCTCGAAAATCTTAGGCACCTGAAGTGATTCAGGGTGTAGGAGTCATGGCAACTCCCAGCGTACCATGCACAAACATACAGTATGTGCTTCCAGTGATCACACATCAGCTGCACGTTGATAGAATGACAGCCTTTGTGATTTATAAACATTAGGGGCTGCTACCATGGAGCCCATGTAGCCTATTGTACCCTGCACTCTAGGGAAGCCTGAGATGGTGGTGAAGCCGGTGAATCTTGTGGCCTGGCTATCTTCATCCAGATCAAACCTGACATAATGATGGGCCTTCCTGCAAAGGGCATCTGTGACCTCCTTTATGCATCAATGTGTTGCGGACTGAGTGATGCTGCACAGGTCGTCTGTTGATCCTTAGAACGAACCATAGACCAAGAAATTGAGTGCCACTGGGAGGGGATACCCTCCAACTCCATGTGGTGCCAGGTCTTCATGAAGAGTGTGGCATATGTGATGTACCAGCTCTTGAGACAAGCGCAGACGTGCACAGCAATGCCTTTCACTCATTTGTAAATAGGAGACTCTTCTACGATAAACGTTAGGTCTGGCAAGTCACCCCCATTGTCTGGGTCTCTCCTCATGACTCTCCTGTTCATGCTCTGGCTCTGCTTGACCATATCCTTCCTGCTGGAGCTGCACATGGAGTCGTCTCTCCCTCCTTCGCCTCCTCCATTGCATTAGGACCCTGACAAAAGCAGCAATGAGCCCTGGATCCAAATCTGCTTTTGCCTTCTCTCTGAAAGGAAACATTGAAGATATTAATGATTCAAGGGGCAAGAATATGACGCTCAGAAGATGACACGTTTGGAAGCTGTAAGGGTCCATAGTTTTTTCTGACCTACCAGCATGGTTGCTATTGCTAGCTTGTCCCTGAGACACTAGTGCAGACAGCAAGGTGACGAAAATGGCACTGCAGATATGTAACATCCTGATCCCTGCGTGGGATGCTGAAGTTTCAGTGAGATGAGTGACCCAACCTAGTTCTGTGCTCCAATCTCCAATATGTGGCATATTAATGACCAACCCTTATGGGGGAGGTGATAGCATAACGGCATTGTTGGTGAGCTACCCACAGGGACCTGGGTTCGAATTCCAGCAGATGGTGGAGTTTGAATTCAATAAAAATCTGGAATTAAAAGGCTATTGATGACCATGAACCCATTGTCGATTGTTATAAAAACCCATCTAGTTTACTAGTGCCTTTTAGGGAAGGAAATCTGCAGCCCTTATCTGGTCTGGCCTATATGTGATTCCACAACAATATGGTTGACTCTTAAATGCCCTCTGAAATGGCCTGTTAAGCCACTCAGTTATATCAAATGGCAACATAGTCTCAAAAAAAGAATAAAAACGGACAGACCACCCGGCATCGACCTAGGCACCAGGAACGACAACGGCGATAAATCTATCACCATTCCTTCACTGTCGCTGGGTCAAAAATCTTGGAGTTCCCTTCCTAACAGCACTGTGGGTGGACTTACACCACACGGACTGCAGCGGTTCAAGAAGGCAGCTCACCACCACCTTCTCATGGACAATTAGAGATGGGCAATAAATGCTGGCCCAGCCAGTGAAGCCCACATCCGGTGAATGAATAAAAAAAAAAAATCAACTGCTTATGGTCAATGAGTGGATGCCCTTTAACCCGTTAGGAGTGTCAATTCTGGTGAACACGTGACAAGCCTTCATTGATGGAATGCCATATATGATACAGCTGGGTCTCCCTCACTATCGCTGCATTCCCAAATTCTACGTTCCTATGTGTTACTCTTGAGGTACAGTGACTGTGATGTGAAGCCACTGGGTTCTGAGACACCCTTTAACAGTGCTAATGAAGCCATTGGCTTTCAGTGGCTTTCATCGCGAGGAGGTCTTCCTCCTTTCTTTCTAAACAGACTCCTGCTCACTCCTGTGGCAACAAGAAGTTAGAGGGCGATCCCAGAAAGGTCCCCCTTGTGTTTCCCCTTCCCCCTAACTGTTATTCCACAGCCTGCCCTCCCCGTTGCTTACCCCATGTTTTCCCTTCCTCCTGACTGCCATTCCACAGCTTTCCCTTCCTGTTTCCCCGCTCGTGTTCATCCACCCACGCCCAGTCGCAGTGCTAGTCTCTGAAAGTGGAGGCCTATAGGAGTACCACAGCACAGTGATGTTCCTCGGGACAATGTGGGCAAAGAGCAGGAGCAGTCCAACCCTACAGCCCCAGCAGTGCGGCGTTCATCGCAACAGGACTGGCTCAGCGCTATGGCAGGTGGGCTATGTATGTTCCCCTCACCTCACAGTTACCAATGAACTGAGGTCCAACTTGTGCTCGCCGCCCCTTTTCAAATGGATTTGAGGCCGACGTAATTTCCCGCTGGCGCGACGCAAGATCGGAAAGCGTGACAAGATTCCAGCGAGCAGCTGTTTTAATGAGCATTTAATGACACGCTCACGAATGCAAAAGGCATTCATGCCACTAGTCGGCAGGATAACCAACTCACCATAAACCCACCACTGGGAGAATTGCAAGCTGTCCTTACGACGGTGGATTTGTAACTTTTTTGCTTGCCGCTGGATTCTCCGCTCCCGCCCATGGCGGGTTTCATGGCAGGCGGGATGGGAAAATTCTATCCAATGTGTCAGACAAGAACAAGCTCGAGTATTTGAAAAGCATTTATAAATGTTCACTGTCTCATTAATTGCTACTTAAATGTTGCAGACCAGATTTTACAAGGGGAGAGTTACTGGTGACAAAGGTGTTTGCAGACAGTTCCCATATATGCGATGAAAAACAAAACAAAACAGATCAAGTGAAAATTCTTGAATGGCAAACGCAAAATGTTTGTAGATAACCCGCTGTAACATTACCTTATTGTATTAGTTTTAATACATTCTATTCAAGTTAAAATAAGCCAGAAGAGGTACAATTAGATCTGTCAGAAGATCGCCTCACTGAAAGGTCACCAGGAGTTGTTGTCACGGGTTTCTTCCTGGAATTTTGAATCATTCATGTATAATTGTATTTAGCAAACCATATTATTAAAACAGCAATACCATGGTACCTCACAAGTAAAGGAAGTATTTGGAGAGGACTCTCACTGTTTGTCAAACTTTGTGAAAGCCATATTTAATAAGCTGGAGTTCACACAGGAATGGTGCTGTATTGGGGGCTAAGGTTCCATTTATTCTAAGATGATAGCTCTACCTCTAGCCTATTCATTTTATAAAGGCTTCCAGGTTAGTTTAGAATTTGTCAAAAATGGTATCCTCATTACCATCCCCAATTTAATTCAAGTGCTCAGTTTATAAATTTGCTGAGCCATTGATTTAGCTGCTACCTTTTTCTATTCTAGTTTCCTTTACTTGTTTTCTCCATTGTTTTTCTGAAAGCACTGGCATTGGCTAGGTTAAGTGTTCATTTTTTTAGGCACCTGCAGTTTTATGTTTAGAGGAGAAAGTCTATTATTTAACTCCGTAAGAGAACAAAATAATAAAAAAAAACGTCCCAACTCTGAAAATGAAGCAAATCCTTTGCTAATACTTTTAAATATAACACAGTGGGCTTGGCTTTTCTGCTGCTATATGGGACAAGTAGATAGGGCCGGAAATGGTTGGAAAATCAGTCACTGAGGTCAGCCATCAGATTCCCACCCCGGACTGAGTTTTCCCGGCCTTCCGTCCTGCCTCAGCCAGAAAGGCCAAAGGCAAACCTTTAACTGCATAACGAATGCAAAAGGTGATGATGATGAGGCCAGGGTACAGCTCTTCTTGTCATGTTGATACCTCCAATCCTCAGGGCCTGTCAGGAGAGAAGTGGTGGTAGCCCATGGGACAGCAGTAGCAAGCCTCTACTTAATTGTTCAGTTGCTGTCTGTTACCCGAACATGTGGGCCCAGTCACTCACCTGTTGAATGCCTCCATCTGGAGAGAATTTGATTTTCCTGCTCGTTTAATGTTCATTCCCACCCCTTCAGGTGTAGCAGACAACTTGCTCTTATTGCTGGGGCTTCCACTGCTGGGTCTACCATGCATAACAAGTCAGCCATACCACAGTGGGTAGAATAAGAAGCATGTGGTGGTTGGTTTGAGCCCCACTCCAGAGACTTGAGCCCAAAGGCTTGGAGCTTCTGCTGGTTGCACAGTCTTTTTTTCAATACAATGTGCCCGTATTTGCGCAAACCAATGCAAAGGATCAAGGAATTTTGTGGTAATCTGATGTGTAACATGCCTTTAAGAAGAATGTTGTAATGGAAGGTCACATGATCTTAGTATCCAATAGCAGAGTAGCGTGGGCTACCTCTGTAGTTAGTAGCATGTAGTCAGTCGTTAGTAGAAGCAGAGTATAGAGATGGAGTTTGAAGTGCAAGCACATGTTTAATTGCTGCTGAGTATCTTTGTAAATAAACACAGAGTTTCTACCTATAAAGTGTCAGCTACTCAACTCTATCGTTTGTACCAGATTGGCCACCCCTTATAACAAGCGTGCAAACAGGATCCAACAATTGAGTGGCTAGGATCCAATAAATTGGCAACAAGTTAAGCTGAAGCAAACACGAAAAACAAAATTGGTACTATACCTCATACAGCAATTGTAAGTAGATGTTCCGTTCAAACCATTGAAGTAACTCCCTCACTGCATGCCGCAATTCGGAAGAAAATATCCTTTCGGCCCAGATATGGACAATTGGTCCCACTATTCTGAGTGTCTCTCGTTCTTTTTCCAAGCAAATTAGATTTTGGGGGAAGAGAAGAGGAGGGTGACGCTCTTCAGTACATGTGGGAATAAACCTTATAGCTTGATTTGGAACAAAAACAGAATTACCTGGAAAAACTCAGCAGGTCTGGCAGCATCGGCGAATTTCCAGGTAATTCTGTTTTTGTTTTGGATTTCCAGCATCCGCAGTTTTTTTGTTTTTAGCTTGATTTGGAGTTTGACGGCACCTAGTGCCCCAGACTCGAGAAGTTTTGATGGGTTAGTGGACCTGGTGAAGGGCCATTACCAACCAAAACCCTCAGTAATGATGCAAAAGTTCAAGTTTAATTCAAGAATTAGAGCCCCAAGGAAGACAGTTGTAAGCTATGTGACAAGTTTAAACAATTAACGGAGCATCATGAGCTTGGTACATTCTTAAACAATGTGCTTAGAGATCATTTAGTGTGCGGTATGAATGAGGACACAATTCAGAAGCGATTGTTATCCAAAACAAGTTTGGATTTTAAGAAGGCGCTAGAGATTGCACTGGCAATGGAAAGTGCAGTTAGAGATTCAAAAGCCATACCGGGCACACAAAATGGTGCCTCCTCCACATCGGGCAGGAAGCCCCAGCCAAAAAGGGTGTGAAAATACAGGACTCCACTGAGAGGCTGGAAACAGGAGGAAAATGAGAAAAAAAAACGACTCATCAGATAAAACAAGGAGTAATATCAAATCATTCCAAGGCATGATCAACTATTACGGGCAGTTCTTGCCCAATTTGTCTACAGAACTAGCACCCCTACATTATTTACTCAACAGGAACCAACGTTGGTCTTGGGAGGCACCCCAGAAAGAAGCTTTCAAGAAGGTCAAACAATTGTTGCACTTGTCCAACCAATTAGTACATTATGACCAGAGGAAAGAATTAATGTTGACTTGTGATGCATCCCCCTATGGACTGGGAGCAGTGGTCTCCCATCAAATGGACAATGACACAGAACAGCCTATAGGTTACATATCAAGAATGCTCACCACAGCAGAAAATGGGTACTTGCAGATAGATAAAGCAGGCCTATCCATCAGCTTTGGTGTCAAGAAATTTCACCAGTACATAACGGCCATCATTATACTATTGTTTTAGACCACAAGCCTTTGCTAGGATTATTCAGCGAGGGCAAGGCTATACCACCCATAGCCTCGGCAAGAATACAACGATGAGCTTTAATCCTGGCAGCACAAGTATACTTTTGTACACAGGCCTGCTAGTCAAATTGCAAATGCCAATGCAGTTAAGTCATTTACCTTTACAAGAAAAGGATGTGGAAGTTCCAGTTCCACAAGAACTTATTTTGTTGTTACATTTCTTAGATTCATCACCGGTATGCGCTTGACAGATCAGAGACTGGACAAGTAGGGACCCAGTCCTATCACAAGTACAAGAACAAGTGCTTCATGGTTGGTCACAACAGCCTGTATCTGATGAAATTTACTTCTACAAAAAGCATGAAATAACCAACCAGGATGGCATCTTAATGTAGGGAGCATGAATGATAGTACCTCCAAAAGGAAGAGAGCCCTTGCTACTTGAACTACACAGCACACATCCAGGAATATGCCGAATGAAGACCATAGCATGCAGCTACCTATGGTGGCCTGGGATGGATGGAGAAATAGAGAGTTTAGGGAAGAATTGTGTGCAATGTCAGCAACTGCAAAAATTACCTTCAACAGCTCCATTACACCCTTGGGAATGGCCAGGAAAACCATGGCTGCAATTACACATTGATTATGTGGGACCTTTCATAGGAAGCATGTTTCTGCTCATTGTTGATGCCCACTCGAAATGGATGGACATACATGAGGTGAAATCACCGTCTTCTGCTACAATTGAGAAGTTATGTCAAAGTTTTGCTATTAACGGACTACCAGAAGTAGTCATTTCTGATAGCGGCATGGCATTTACGAGTGCTGAGTTTCAGTAGTTTATCAGCCTCAACAGTATCATTCATGTAAAAAACTTCACCATCTGACCCTTCCTCAAATGGACTGGTTGAAAGGGTGGTTCAAGCATTCAAGGCTGGCATGAAGAAGTTAACTGAAGATTCCTTAACAACCAAGCTAGCACGCTTTCTTTTCCATTACAGGTCTACCTCTCACACAACAGCAGGTGTCACATCTGTGGAATTATTAATAAAATGCATTCTCAAGACAAAATTGAGCTTAATAATGCCAAAATTTAGGGGAGAAGGTGGAAAGGGGTCAGGGAAGTCAGAATACTAGACATGACTGGCATAGTCACGAGAAGAAATTTACAGTGGGTGAAATGGTATACGTGAAGAACATTGGAGAAGGACCAAAGTGGTTACCGGGTGAAATAAGTGCAGTGACTGGACCCCTATCTTACCATATGGAGGCACAAGGCTGCGTCACACGGAGACATGTGGATCATCCAAGGAAGACAGAAACTATGCACCAAGAAATAATTCCACCAGTGTTCGCCGCTGGATCAGCATTTCCTGTTGAGAGAACTCAATCTAGTACAGGTGTGTCTGAAGTATACGTTGTCCCTTCAATAATGGAGGATTCAGAGCTACAGAAGCCCACCAAAGCACCTGATGCTCAGACAACTCCGGAAAAGGAGGTTCCTGACAAGGCATCTGAATTTGTAGAGCCAAGACGCTCTACAAACATAAGGAAACGTCCAGAAAGACTGAATTTGTAAATTACTTATCATCATAAATATTTTCCTTTTTTGAGAAAATTGTAATTGTAAATATAAAATGTAATTCCGAGTAAAGGGGGAGGGATGTGGTAATCTGTGCGTAATATACCTTTAAGAAGAATGTTTTAATGGAAGATCACATAATCTTAGTATCCAATAGCAGCGTAGCACGGGCTACCTCTGTAGTTAGTGGTCTGTAGTCAGTTGTTTGCAGCAGAGTATAGGGATACAGTTTGAAGTGTAAGCATGTTTAGTTGCTGCTGATTATCTTTGTAAATAAACACAGACTTTCTATCTATGAAGTGTCTGCTACTCAACTCTATCGTTAGTACCAAATCGGCCAGCCCTTACAACAAGCATGTGAACAAGATCCAACGAATGGGTGACTAGGAGCCAACAAAGTTAAACTGCAAATTATGTCCAGCACAAATCTAGTTTCTGAGATCTTGCGTTAGTTTAAAAAACAATGCGCTAGAAATCGGCCCCAGCCACAAAAGTGGCTATATCCCCAGATCGAATGAATTGCCATGACACACTTCCATTAATTGCACCGTTTGCAGGCCTTTGAGAGAGGTCTTGAAATTAAGCTGCTTTTTTAGGCGCAAGGACAATTATAAGCATCTATTCAAAGCTTTTGAATACATTTTTAAAAAAATAGTAACTGATGACTGTGCCCCAATATGGTTCTGTATGGTTTTGCAATTTACAAAACTTACAAAATAAATCTAAAAATTATGTGCTGGTTCATGGTAAATTTAACATTCACGGTCAACTGTGGAGACAGAAATATAGTTAATGCTTCAGGTCAATCACCTTTTATCAGAAGTGGGTGATCCTTCACACCTGAAAAGGAAGAACATAAGATTTTCATTCAGGCTTTGGATAAGTCGAAAGATGAAATGATACTACGGACCAGGACAGCTTTGAGATAGATTGAGCCAGTGCTGCTGAAGAGGGGAGAGCGAACGTGCACATGTGATGTAGATCTCGGGATGTGGCAAGAACAGTGGTTCAAGGAGCACAGGATATTTTGGAGATACCTGTAATTGTGGGTCAATGCAAAACACAAAGGGTGGAATTTCCTTTGGAATCCACTTGGAATAAGTTAGAGCCGGATGCAGTTGCTGAGGAAGGAGATGTGGCTGTGAAAGCAAATCTTGGTGAATACCTGATCAAACATGAAGAGAAAGGAAACAGAAAGCAATGAAGGCTGAGAAGTAATATGGCCAAACAGGAAGCTAGAGCTAGGGGGCATGGTTTAAAAATAAGGGATCTCTCATTTAAGAGGATTGTTTGTACCTCTTCCTTCATATTTGAGCACATAACCTAGACTGAGGCTCCAGTGCAGTTCTGAAGGAGCGCTGCACTGTCAGAGGTACCGTCTTTAAAATCAGTCATTAAATCAAGACCCTGTATGCCTTGTCAGGTGGATGCAGAAGATCCCATGGCACTACTTTGAAAAAAAGCATGCAAATCCTAAAGAGAAAGCTCAATGGACCAAATGGCCTACTCATGCTCCTACTTCTTATGACCTTATTAAAGAGAAGAGCCGGACTTCTTCAAGATGGGCATTCTCGGAAGAGAAGTGACAGTGCAATAAAAACTAGTGTAAAAGCAAAATGCTATGGGTGCTGGAAATCTGAAACAAGAACAGGAAATGCTGAAAATACTCAGCAGGTCTGTCAGCACCTGTGGAGAAAGAAACAGAGTTAACTAGTGTTCACATTGATGATCTTTCATCAGAACTTTGATGCTGCCTGACTGGCTGAGTGTTTCCAGCATTTTCTGTTTTTAATTTAAACTTCAGTTTTATTTTAATTGCTCATGTACTGAGACTAGGGATGGGATTTTTCGGCCCCACCCACTGCTGGGATCATCTAGTCCCACTGAAAGTCAACGGAGTTTTGGCAGGGCTGCTGAAACTCCCACAGCAGGTCCCGCCAAAAGGACATTTTTTAAGAGTCAACCACATTGCTCTGGGTCTGGAGTCATATGTAGGCCAGACCAAGTAAGGACAGCATATTTCCTTCCCTGAAGGATATTAGTGAACCAGATGGTTTTTTTTTACAGCAATCGGCAATGGTTTCATGGTCATCATCAGATTTTTTATTTTTATTGAACTCAAATTTCACCATGGTGGGATTCAAAGCCAGGTCTCCGAAGCATTTCCCTGGGTCTCTGGAATACTAGTCCAGTGACAATACCACTACCTCTGAGTCAGAAAGTTGTTCCTATTTAGAATTCGCATGCTTTGCTTCAAAATAGTGAAATGGGATATTCTGCGTCCACCAGAGAAAGCAGACAGGGCCTCAGTTTAATGTTTTATCTGTAAGATGTGCCTCTGACAGTGCAGTACTCCCTTGGAACTACACTGGAGCCGCAATCTAGATTAGGTACCCAAATTACTGAAGTAGGTCTTGACCTCATGATCCTTTGACTCAAGCGAGAGAGCTACCAATGGAGGCATGATTAGCACCATGCGGACCCTGGCTGATTTTCTCTTTAACTCTCTCCCAAGGTCATGACACAGAAGCCTATTGTAAAATCCCAGCTTCCATCTGAAATCAGTTCATGCAGAAAGGGCTGAGTAGCAGACTTTTGAATCGCCCTCCAACCCACTTTGTTTCCTACGGCTCAGTTCCACAATGGATATGTGCTTACCAATCAAGCCCATGGGTGCAGTCCCCTTAGAATAATGCTTTTAACATCCCTGCTATCAACAACGCTCACATTCTAAATATTAGATAATGGTTTCTGTAAATTGGGAATTGCAATAAATTTTGGATCGAGAAACAAAAGTGAGAGCATATGTCACAGTTGCTCATTGACTGTGAGGTTTAGACTACAATTTTGACTTTCATATATTGAGTCCATAAAGGAATGTCTGATTGTGTTTGATAGTAATCTAATGGTTAAACCATGTACACACCATGAAAGGATGATGGGAATGGGATGGGAGCCAACTGAATGAATGATCACCCATCCTTCCCCCACACTTGTGCAAGAATCAATGGGCTACTTGTTATATTCTGGGTGCTGAGACAGATTCTTTCATTCCCAGTTTGCAACAGGTGTATGTATTTCCTGGGATCTGCATTAACGTTCTGGGTAATACAATGAACAGCAGTTAGCAGAAAATCAGGAAACATTAAATAATTTAAAATTCAGCACTTCCTCACTCTGAATACATGAATGTCTTGTAGTTGTAAAATGGCAACCATTTACCAATGTAGATATTTCTTAGCAAAGCCAAACACCCTGCCTCCTCCATTTCATCTGGAATGGCTCAGTTAACACAATAGATAGGGGTAGATGAAACTCAGAATAGAAATAGCATTGAGATGTTTTACACTATGAACTTTACACGCTCTTAACCAATTTATTTCTAATGTAGAAGGTATCTAGGATCCTCAGATGGTTCATTGAGTACATTTCTGTCCAATGGGATAGGTGCCATGGATTAAGCAAAGACAAGTTATTCATTGCCACTTCATTCTGCACCATCTTGCTTCATCAGTCATTTAAAATGAGGCTAGAGCGCTGCAAAACTCCATCTCTTAGCCACACATTTAGTGTCCTGCCTCCATAATTGTTGTTATTGAGTTTTTACAATCTGAAATATACTGCTTGAAAGGACGGTAGAAGTAGATTCAATTGTACCTTACACGGGATATTGAGTATATATTGGAAAGGAAATATTTACAGGGCAAAAGGGAAAGAGCCGAAGAGCTGGGCTAATTGAGTAGCTTTTTTAAGGAGCAGCACAGATCAGATGGACAGGAAGGCCTTCACCTGTGCTATATGTTTCTATGATATTTATTGTATACAAATAGTAATTTGGTAGTACCGAACATGAGTATTACAACGCCTCTATCAATCAGAGTCCCCTTGCCAACCAACCTATACTCTCTTCTCATGCAGTATAAATTTCTGTTCCCTTTACAATTTGGCATTCTTGCAAATTGTCCTGATGAATGCAAGATGAAAAGCTCCGACAACATGTGTCTTTCTTCAGCAATATTTATATTTATTGCTGCCATTTCTGGGCTTTGACATTTATTTCTGGCAGCTAAACAGATTACGTTAATAATATTAGTAGTCTTTGTAAAAATTAACAAAATACTTACCTCCAAATGTGGCCATTTACTTTAAATTTAATCTTTAAGGTTTAATTACAGCAATTTCTTGGTGAATCCCGAGTGTGGGGTGGGAGCTCACCCGCTCTAGGCAAATGCAGCAGATTCTGCAAGAGTAGGCAGGATCTTTGTGCCAACAGTCAGGAATGTGCCACAACTAATGCTTAATTAGGACCCAATCTGAAAATCTGGCACCCCCACCATTTTCAGGAATAAAAGTCAAATTGTCTTCACTGGGAGCCACTAGACATCCATTCATTACACTTGGTTGCCCAACAGCATGGGTGGACTGGCACCCCTGATAAGATGTTTGATTTTTCTGGGTTCTCATCGGAAAGAGACAGCTTCCTGGAACCATTCCCAGAGGTGCTCAGGAAATTTCCCAATTCCTACATGGCCAGTGTGCCCCTGGTCACATGATGACATCCAGTGCCCTCTAATGACACTTGTAAAACCAGCAATGATTGCCACATGTATATTATTGAAGGCTGGTCCTTATCACATAAGCACTTATAGTAGTCATTGACATAAGTGCAAAATGGCCAAGAGCAAATTATCTCACTGGAAAAGAGCATTGGGGACATCAGATAGCTGGCAAATCACAATTGTCTCTCTCATGCTTCCATTAAAGAGCCATTTTATCCTTTGGTTTCTTATACTCCGATTGTGGAATGCACGGCCATTTTCACATATGTGGTTGAAGCAAAGGTTGAAAGCAAAAAGTGCAGGTCAGCCTGCGGAGATTAACAAGCAGGGAATTGACCACAAGGTAGGTTGAGAAGCTGACCAAATAGTTGAGACAGAGTTGCCTACCTTGTGTTTAAGTAGTCTGGATTACTAAACCATTGTGAATCTTGCCTTCAGCTTTATATGTGTACTTTTCATAACAATTTATGACAATGATTATTGCTGTTTCTCCTACGTCAACAGCCTCATGTTTTTTTTTCATCTGATTAAAAAAACTTAAAGGTGGATTACAAAATCACTAATTCAGAGCTACAGTTCATGCAATCTTCAAACATATCTGTTCTGCACACAGCACCTCCTATTCATTCATTTCAATTCACTTTATGACTATTCCTTTCTTTCTTGTTTTCATAAGTACCTCACAAGTTGTGGCTTTACGTTTTTTGGAGGGTAGCAGGGGTTTTCCCCTGCTGCAACTTCAGTGGGAGATTGACTAATTGTCCCCAATCTCCACCCAAAGAAATGGCGAAAAAGGCCGTTGATGGCATGACCCTGGATGGTCAGCCCATCTCCTGCTAAGCTTATGATTGGAAATCAGGAGAACGCTAGGCACACCACAACCTCAAAGTATGGTCCGTAACAACTGCTTGCATTTGCACGACTGCAGCAGTTCAAGAAGGCAGCTCACCACCACCTTCCGAAGGACAATTAGGGATGGGCAATAAATGCTGGTCCAGCCAGCGATACCCACATCCCATGAGTGAATAAAAAAAATATATAGTCTTTTTAAAGTAGCAAAATGTCTTAAGGTGTTTCAAAGAATTATTGAACAAAATTTAAGGAGATGGCCATGTAAGGAGATAATAGAACAATTAGCCAAAAGCTTGAAGTAGGTTTCAAAGACCACCTCAAAGGAAGTAGAGAGGTAGTGAAGTTCAGGTTGGAAATTCCAGAGTTTAGAGCCCAGGTAGCTGAAGGATAGTCGCCAATGGTGGAGTGGTGAAAATCAAGAAGGTGCAATTAAGACACTAGAATTGGGGGAGCAGCGATCTTGGTGGATTGTAGAGCTGGAGGATGTTACGGAGATAGGGAGGACAAGGTCATGGTGGGATTTGAAAACAATTCTAAACTTCTAAAATCCTAGGGAGGGATTTTCCACCAGGATCATCCTCTCCTGCTGAAAGTCAATGGGCTTTTGGATGGGCCACCGAATCTCCCATGGTGGGTCCCACCTCAATAGGGTCGGAAAATCCCGGCTTTAACATCTTGGGGTTTCCATGAGTTATAATGTATAAGAAAATGAGTTAAACCCATCCTAAAAATCTTTCATATGAATTAAACTGATTTGTTCTCTTTTGAAAGCTGGGCTTCACTTTTCTCATGAGTTTGCATGAGTCTCAGTTTGGATGACTTGCTTAGCCTCTCTTAATTAGGGTTGCAGTTACTAATTCATGTTGGTTTGATTCTTTTTGTAAATCAACCAAACTAAGAAAACTAATGCTGTGACTCAAGACAGAAGGGAGATTGAAATAGAAATATTACAATGCAGTAAACCTATTAAAGAGAATGTGGAAAGTTGATTGAGAATTTACCACTGTTGGGACAGCAATTGCCTAGAAACAATATAGTATGTGCATGAATGAGGCCAATATGGACCAATATGCTAAAGGTCCAATAAACCCTATACTGCAACAGACACATGTCTCAGGGGGCAACAAGCATTAAAAGCCAGCAATCTGGTTTATTTCTCTCCCCAATGAAGCCAACAGAAATAAAAATGGTGAGACATGTAAGACGCGTTAGCTCGTACGACTATCGCTATCACATAAAGCCAAAATCATCCCCCATTGTGTTCTAATTCGGACAGAGGCAGCTTTCTGAAAAAGAAATCATGCAGAAAATGATTTTCTTTATCAATATATATGGAGCAATAGGGTGAATGGGGTAACCTTGAAAGGTAGCACCTCTGCCTGGCAAACAACCCCACTCAGCAGGATAGCTCTTACTGGCAGTTTATCCAAACACCTCTGCCAACTCTTTGGAGTGGCTCCAAGTGCCACACCCCAGGAGCTTGCCTCAGTTGCCATACTAAACTCAGTGAGAGTAACCAAGGAGTTATGGTCAGGCTCATGGTCAATTTCTCACCCCTTACACCAAGTTCAGCCCCATTGTTGCTGCTGAGCTGCCATACAGAAGTTGATTTGTAGTAGCACATACAACACAGCAATATCAACTTGCTTTTATATGCACCTTTAATGCAGTGAAAGGTCCCAAAACATGATCAAAGAATTTGTGATGACAAACCATGTGAGGAGAACAAGTAATTAAGAAGGCTAATGGAATGTTATCCTTTATTACGAGAGGAATTATAGATATTATGCTTCAGTTATAGAGGGCATTGGTGAGACCATATCTCGAATATTGTGTGCAGTTTTGGTCTCCTTATTAAAGGAAGGATGAAAATGCGTTGGAGGCAGTTCAGAGGAGGTTGACTAAATTGATACCTGGAATGAGCAGGTTGTCTTATGAGGAAAAGTTGGACAGACTGGGCTTGTTTCCACTGGATTTTAGAAGAATGAAGGGTGACTAGATTGAAATATATAAGATCCTGAACAATATTGACAAGGTGGACATGGAAAGGATGTTTCCTCTTGTAGGTGAGTTCAAAACTAGGGGGCACTGTTTTAAAATTAGGGCTGCTCTTTTGGGACAGAGATGAGAATTTTTTCTGTCAGGGGGTTATGCGACTTTGGAACTCTGCCTCAGAAGGTGGTGGAAGTGGGGTCATTGAATATTTTTAAGGCAGAGGTAGATAGATTCTTGTTAGGCAAATGAATCAAAGGTTAACAGGGTTAGATGGGAATGTAGAATTCAAAACACAAACAGATCAGCCATGATCTTCCTGAATGGCGGAGCAGACTCAAGGGGACAAATGTCCTACTTCTGTTCCGATTTCACATGTACGAGCCATTGAAACCGGTGACCCAAAGCTTTTCCAAAGAGGTAGGCTTTAAGGAGCATCTTAAAGGAGAAGAGAGAGGTTCGAGTGGTGGAAAGGTTTAGGGAGGGAATTCCAAACCCCTGTGCCTATAGATGACTGAAGGCACGGCGATCAATGTACATCAATGAAAATCGGGGCTGAGTAATTGAAGTAACATGCTAGGAAGGCAACAAGTACAGAAAAACTCAAACTCAAGGAAGTTAGGGAACCCCACCTCTACACCGTCCAACCTCCCAATCACCCCAAGATCCCCTTGAGGACATAAACTCTACACGATAAAAATTAAATCCTGATACTCTTTACCTTGGGGGGGAAAAAGATGCCAATTCTGCCAGAGAAAGCAGCAGCATGCTCGGCCACTAACTCAGTGGGAAGCAATTGGGCCACAGTGAGCAGCAATTTTATTTTATATGTCAAAGACTGCAACTTCCTTGTAAACACTGTCAGTGAGCAAGTATTTTCCAGCAGCTTTTTTATGGCAGTGCAGGGACTTACAGTATGGTAGATCAGATGGCAGTGTCTATATGCAGAGGGGTAGCTTGAACCTCAGCTCATGCACCATGCTGATTTGCTTTTCCAAAGGGAGAAGTCAATCCAAATTGGAAGAAAATTCTGGTGTTTCACAAATTAGCTCAATGCAATAAAAAAAGCTTCGAGATGCTGGGGATGCAGAAAATGCTGATAATATACAGCACTTGTTCTGGCTAAAAGGCTACAACTGAACAGTTCACCAGTCTTTTCTCTTCACAAGTACAGAAGGGGTTGCTATGTATTTGTAATGGTTTCTGTATTTATTTCAGTTCAAAATGAACCACTTGGTAATATTTGGTTCATTATGGCACACTCGTCTGTCCACCTTGGTACATGATCCAGACTCAGTAAAAAGTAGCTGAGAACTAGACGTTTCAGCACTGAAGATCTTTTACCCACCGTGTCAGGAGTCATACACACAGATCCTCAGAATTTTTTAGTGCTTGAATCATTGATGCTTTATGAAAAGCCATTAGATGAATAGTTTTCCAGTCAAGTTTCTTCTCTCATCATCTTTTCTAAAGGCATTGACACTCTGCTATGATAAAATTCTACAGGACTTTGGGATCCTTGCTCTACCTCAACCGATTTATTGCGAAGGAGTTAAGTAGTTGTTGGCAATATACAATAGCAACCCATACTTAGATAGAGCCTTGAGTGTAGTACCAAGGTGTAATCAAGCGAGAACTGATGCCAAGCAGAAGAAGGAGGCCTGAGGACAGTTGAACAAATGTTTGGTCAAACAACAACACCATCTTATACCTATTAACACCTTGAATGTAATGAAACGTCTCAAGGCACTTCACAGGAGCATTATAAAATTAAGTATGACACTGAGCCAGTTAAGGAGATATTGGGTCAGATGACCAAAAGCTTGGTCAAAAGTTTTAAAGAGTGCCTTAAAGGACGGAAGTGAGGTACAGATGTGGAAAGATGTTGGAAGGAAAGGCCTGGAGAACTGATGGCATGGCAATCAATGATGGAGCAGAGGTGTGTGAGGTCAGAGGAGATTACAGAGAAGGGGAGGAGCGAGGCCACGGAGAGATTTGGAAACAAGGGTGAATACTTAAAATTAAGACATTGCTTGATGAGAGGTCAGTGTAGGTCAGCGAGTACAGGGATAATAGGGGAACAGGACTTTCTGCGAGTTAAGACACAGGCAACAAAATTTTGAATGAATGTGGAAGACTAACTGGGAGTGCATTGGAATAGTCAAGTCTAGAGGTGTTTCACTATTGGAAGCGTCACAGTCAAGCCTGATTCTACCTGTATTATACGACCGCATTTCCCCACCGAGATCTCTGATCTGGAGCAAGGAATCTGGCTGATCTTTTCCGCTATCAAACCCAGAGTACTGGGGGCAATTGTAGTGTGTTCCCACAGCCTACCCAGCTGAATAAACAAGGGCCTGAATTTTCTGGCCCCATTGGCATCGGGCATCATAGTGGGCGGGGGAGGACAATACAGTGAGAGGGACAAAAATCAGTTTGAAGCCGGCTTGAAAGCACAACGAGATCATCCGCTGGAGGCCGGTATGAACCCGCTTTGCATCCCACTAAGGCCTGACCATGCGCACGGCTGATGCCCCACGCCCGATTTACCATTATGCCAGTGGGGAAAACACGCCAGCTCAGACACATCTGGACAAGTGTGACATGCAGGAATCGGGACTTATCATGAGGGCCTTGCTCAGATGGCAGACATCCGAGGAGCAAAAGATGCTGGAGCCCTACAGCTATTGGACCCTGGAGAACTACATGTATCGCATGCTGGGTGGAGTCTCATGGACATGGCTCCACCATGAAGCAGCTCTGTTGATGTCTCCGGTCTGTTTTGGGACATGAGGGTCTTGGCCATGGGCTGCTGAGAATGATCGGTGAGGGGTGAGAGAGTAAGTTCCTGCTGTGATTGGGAGACGATGAGCTACGGTGGCTGGGGGCTCGGAGAAGGTCTAGGTTTGACTGGGAGAGGAAGGTGTACTGGATGGGGGGGGGGGGGGGGGGGGGGGGGTAAGTTTGGGGTGGGGGCGGGGGCGGGGAGGTGGGAAACAAAGGTGCCAGGGGTGGGATGAGGTTGGGAAGGGGGGAAATGAAAGTGTTGGGGGAATTGAGGTTGGAGAGGGGACGAAGGTGACAGGGGGACATGAGGTTGAGGCGGGGAGGAGGGTGTAATGGGGGACAATGCGGCAAGTGGGGAGGTAGGTGTAAGGGGGGAGGTTGGTGTGAGAAAAGGAGTTCAGTGGGAAGGAATTCAGAGTGGGCGAAGGGATCTGGGGGAGGAAGGAGTCAGCAGGGAGGAAGGAGTTCAGACGAGGAAGGAGTCCAGGGGGAGGAAGGAGTTCAGAGGGTGGAAGGAGTCCAGGGGTAGGAAGGAGTTCAGAGGGGGAAGGGGGTCCATGGGGAGGAAGGTGCCCATGGGAAGGAAGGAGTTCGGTAGGGAAAGGACACCGGGGTCGGGGTGGGGGTGAGGAAGGAGTTTAGAGTGGGGAAGGAGTCCAGTCGAGAAGGAAAGGTGAGTATGACAGGGGGCAGAGGGAGCCAGAAGGGTGACAGGGTGAGGGGACGTCGGTAGTGGTAAATGGAAAGGTGAGGGTGGTTGGTGGGGACTCAGAAGCAGACACCGACCTTGGTGGTGGGAAGGTTGAGGTCAGGGAGGTCAATGTAGATGGGGTGGGATTCTCAGGAAGGTAAGGAACATGCACGTTCACCTGGACATCCTGGGAAGGTAAGGGTAGGTGGTGGTGGGGAGGTGGAAGGAGATGACAGTGGGGTCGACGGTGATGAGGGAAGGGACGTGGGTGACTGGGGGAGGGAAAACACAGGGGACTTGAGCAAAAGTTTGACAATGAACATCGTTGTCGAAACCAAAAGTGGGCGGAGCCTCATGTTGGATGGGCACAGGTGCTTCATGAGAGTGCACTCAGAGTTTGGGCGGAGATGCAGGTCGGCTCAGATGGATGACTGAAAGAGAACCCCAGCTTCCAACGCTTGGGACAGTGAGATGAGTGTGATGGATGAAGGCTCTACGTGAGTGGGAGAGTGCTTGCACAAGGCTCCAAAAGGCCCTGTCACACATACACTTCTCCCTCCAGAATCACTCATTGTCCGGCTGCTGTTGGAGGGTGGAATGCAGTGGAAGGATTCGCGAAGCCTGTCAATGAAGCTGAAAGATAACATTACACCGCATTCAGTGAAAGTGAATATATTTTCAGATTACAAAGTAAGAAAATGTGTTCACCCGTGCAACCGCTTGTGATCAGAATCTCTTAACTTTTCTAGGCCTACCACTTCTAGTTGCTGCCCTGGCATCCGCAGCAGAGATGGAGGCAGCCTGTGCAATGGTTGGCCCTGTTGCCTCTGATGACTTCAGAGTGCATCCTCTGGTGAGCTGAGGCCTTGAAGGCCCTGGCTTGCTTCGGCTGTCCCCCTTTGGCCAGCTGCTCCCTCTGCGATGACTGAGAATGAGGTTGAGGGTGTCACAGGCATTGAGAACTCAGAAGGACTGGACTACCTCTAAGATTACTGAGTGGATGACCTAGGGGTGTCCAGCTGCTGTTCCTCCTCCCTTCGGGTGCCTGAGGGCCCCGGCCTGACTCCTTGAGGGGAAGGAACACCTGGAGGGATGTTGAGGTTCCATTTCCCTTTCGTGTTGCCGCTGCAAGAACTCACCCATGGCTAATGCGATGGAGTGCAAGTCTGCGCACATCTCCAAGTTCTGCTGGTCCAGGGTCTCCATGGCTTAGAACATAAAAACATAAGATCTAGAAGCAGGAGTAAGCAATTCAGCTCCTTGAGCCTACCCCGCCATTCAATACGATCATGGCTGATAACATTTCGGCCTCAACTCCAATTTCCCGCCATCTCCCCATAACCTTTCAATCCGTTACTAATTAAAAATCTGTCTATCTCCTCCTTAAATTTATTCAGCGACCCGGCATCCACTGCACTCTGAGGTAGTGGGCTGAATTTTCCCCCTGTCGGGGGGGGAAGTTGATGGGTGGGCGTGTACAGGTGCGTTTCCGATTGGAGGCGCACCGCCATTTTACGTGGGCAGACCAATTTAGGCCCACCCAACGTGACTCCCTGTGCATGCGGTGGGGGGGGGGGAGAATCCCAAAATCGAGAGTGCACTCTTTCACGTATGCGCACGAAAGAGTGCACTCATCTCCCTGAGGCTAAGTGCTGCCTCAGGGAGATCGGCTATACATGCAAAAAAGATAAAAATAGAAAATTAAAATTTCCCTTACATGTCCCCTCATGTGACAATTTCACATGAGTTGGGGCATGTCCATAATTTTTACCAAATCTGTATTAAAATTTTTTAAAGCCTACATGAAATCTCATCCTGCCCGTGGATGAGGTTTCATGTTTTTTTCAGTTCCCACCGGGGCTCCTGGGGCCTGATTGGATGGGCAGGTCTTTTAATTACTTCATTGACCCTGTCAATGGCCTCAATTGGCCATCGACAGGTCGGCGGGCGCACAGCTGATTTTGCCGCACTCCTGTCTTCCAGAAAATTTAAATCGGGCACAGTGACATCGGGAGCTCCCCCCACCCCGCCCCCCCCCCCAACCCCGACATCACCGCGCGTCATTTGGTGCTTCAGCGAGTGGGCCCTGCCCCTGCTCACCGATACATAAAATTCTGCCCAGTGAATTCCACAGATTCACCACCCTTTGAGAAAAGTAATTCCTCCTCCTCTCTGATTTAAATCTGCCACCCCTTAGTCTGAAACTATGGCCTCTCATTCTAGAACACCCCACAAGGGGAAACATCTGCTCCACGTCTACTTTGCCTATCCCCTTTAGCATCTTAAATACCTCAATGAGATCTCCTGTCATCCTTCTAAACGCTCGTGAGTATAGGCCTAAGCTGCTCGATCTCTCCTCATAAGACAAGCCCTGCAACTCTGGAATCAATCCTTCCCATGGAGACTGCCATATGCGCACAGGTGGGCACCACTTCATCAGAGATCAGGCAGACACGCTCTTCCAACTCACATGCCACTCTGCTGCAGGCTCCCAACAGCTCTGAGCGATGTTCCCCCGCTTTATGCTGACTCGCCAGGATGATTTGGAAAGCTCGTCATCTGACTCGGACCTCACAGATGCCTCTTCCCCGCCAGAGCTCCAAGTGCCAGGGAGCTCGGCTGAACCTGCTTCCTCCTGCTATGGACATGTGTCCACGGGGGAAACCATCAGATTGTGAACCTCAGCCTGCTCTAGATCTAGGTCCCACCGAGATGTGTGTCTCTGTGCTGGTGGAGGGTGTGGGTAAGCGCTGTGATGGATCTTCCAGGCTGCTTATTTCCAGCTCTACAATGGAGGAGGTTGTCCTCTTGGCTGGAGGTGAAGACATGGATGGAGCTGAGGGACCAGCTGGCTGAGGGCATTGGTCCCTTGGCAGAGCTCCCTATGAACCAAGGTAGAGATAATCAGTGCATGGCAGCAGAGTCAAAAACAGGTGAGAGAGCACTCATAGTTGCATTGAAAGGGTTATGTTGTGGTGCAGGGTTCCCCATGTGGGCGTTTGCTGCCAACCTCAACATCACCGCAAGCATGGCCCACATCCTCAACAGTCAGCGCGATGGCATGCTCTTCAAAGTGATTGAGGGGCCTAATGTGGGCCACTCCACCCCCGGTCTGGGACCTCTCCCTGCTGTTGTGAGCCAGCTTCTCCTGCAGGACAAAAAACGGAGAGAGTGTGAGCAGGATGTACAGCACTGCGTGGAATGTTTGTGTGGTGAGCAGAGGCATGGACAGGATGAGGACATAAGCTCGAGAGGATATGAGCCTGATGGAGATGTGAGGGTGTGTGTGAGAGTTAGTGGTGTTGTACCTTGAGGTGTGAGATCCCTGTGGATGTGTGATGGGGTTGTGAGTGTCTGAGTTGAGAGTGATGAGATGGTTGACTTACCCTAACGGAATGGATGAGAGCATTCATCCTCTTCCTGCATTGGCTGACCTCCTCTGTGCTTTGGTGGCACTGACCACCGCTGCCAGCGCCTCCCATGCCAGATTGGTGACTCTGGTGGACCTCCTGCGGCTAGAGCAGAGGTACAGGGCAGTGTGGTGGCCTTCCACTTCATCCAGAGAGGCGCCTCTAAACTTGGGGGCTGCCATCCTCTTTGCTTTCAGGGCCTGGAGCAGTCCTGGTCTGTAGAAGTGAAGTAGGCATGCGCTCTGGTGCACTTTAAATATAGCGCCCGGAGCGAGCCAGAGCTGAGGTCACACCGGGATGGCCAAAACCAAGCCCGCTTGCCAGCGATCCGGTGTATTTCCCACGATTGCATTACTCATGAGGCCAGGTACGGGACAATACAGTGTGAAAACCCACCATTGTGGCCAGCGGTTAAAATGTCCTTTCTCCCGCCCGCTGCCACACTTTGTGCAACTCTGGGATTATTCCACCCAAGGTTTGTACATTCCAGGATCGCATCTGAGACCTTCTTGGTTGGTCCGGCCCTGGTATTTACTGGATAAGCACACTGAGGAATAGTTGGCTTTAATGCATTCCTGTTTGTGGTAGCAGCAGATTGCGAACCTTGAGCCAAAAAAATGAACTTTTGGCTTAAAAACTGAAGCTCTGGATCAAATTCTGTAGAAACGGCAGAAAACACAAAATAATGAGCATGTGATCAAGAGCAATGGTAAAGTGGGGTCGAGAGGGACAGTGCCCTGGATAAACCAACTTGAACACAAAATGGGCAGTTTTAAGCAGCAATTCACATAACTGATGCTCAATGTGATTTGAACCAATCCATGCTGTGACAAACCTGCAAGACCTTAAAGGGAGTATTTAATTGTTAGCAAATTTAATGCTGAGAGCAAAGATTTCATAGATCAAAACAATCTGGTTTAGTTTGTTTAACTCTTTGAGGGTTCTAGGTTTTAAACATGCCTATTCATTCTATCTCTCAGGTAGCCTGCCTAAGAACATACTGGTGACCATAGATTTCCATGTGTTGGTCCATGGTTACACTCGGTAAGATACTGCAGTAGTTTGCTGATGCCTTCTGCAGGTTTTGGCTGACCAGGAGACTCTCCTGTTCTTACTGCCCCCCATAGGCATACTGGAAGGATTTACAAGTTGATAATCAACATGTTTGGCCAGGTTATGAATCCAGCTCCCATGGCCATCAAGCCCTAGGGTAGCACTTGAATCTGGATCTTCTGGCTCAGAGCTAGGGACATTACCCATTGCACCCCAAGATCTCCACCATCCATTTTATCACATAAACCATAATACTACCATTCCAAATCAAGTAATAGGTAACATGCAACATCTTAATATTGTATCACACCAGCCAAATCCATTATTCTTATTAATAGTGCATCATACCTTTCTTTTTTATTATTAATCTTTCTTGAGATGTGTATCACTGGCAAAGCTAGCATATATTGCCCATCCCTAATTGCCCTTGAGAAAATAGTGGTAAGCTACCCTCTCAAACCACAGCTGTCCATATGGTGTAGGTAAACCTATGGTGCTGTTAGGGAGGGAGTTCCAGGATGTTGGCCCAGTGACAGTGAAGGAACGGTGATGTAGTTCCAGGTCAAGATCATGTGTGACCTGGAGGAGAACTTGCAGGTGGTGGTGTTGCAGGGAGTCTGTTGTCCTTATTCTTCTAGGTGTTGGAGAGTTTGGAAAGTGCTGTTGAGGGAGCCTAGGTGAGTTGCCGTAATATTTCTTGTGGATGGTAACTCTGCTGCCACTGTGCGCTGAGAGTGCAGGGATGTTTAAAGTGGAGGATGGGGTTCCAATCAAGCAGGCTGCCGTGTCTTGGATGGTGTTCAGCTTCTTGAATGCTGCTGGAACTGCATCCAACTAGGCAAGTGGAGAGTGTTCCATCACACTCTTGACTTGTGCCTTGTAGACAGTGAAGAGGCTTTGCAGAGTCAGGAGGTGAGTTATTCAATCCAGAATTCCCAGCCTCTCATCTGCTCTTGCACCCACAGTATTTTTATGGCTGGTCCAGTTAAGTTTCTGATCAATGGCAACCACGATGTTGATGGTGAACAACTTAGTAATGGAAATAGCTTTGATTGTCAAGGGGAGATGGTTAGATTCTCTCTTTTTGGTTTGTTGCCAATGGTCATTGCCTGGTGCTTGCGCAGCACAAATGTTAACTGCTACTTGTCAGCCAAAGCCTGAATGTTGCATGTGGGTATGGACTGCTTCATTACCTGATGAGTCACAAGTAATATTGAACACTGAGCAATCATCAGCAATCATCCCCACTTCATATCTTATGATGGAGGGAAGATCATTGATGAAGAAACTGAAGATGCTTGGGCCTAGGACATTACTCTGAGGATCTCCTGCAGTGATTTCCCAGGACTGAGATGGTTGGCCTCCAACAATCACAACCATCTTCCTTTGTGGTAGGTATCAGTCCAGCCAGTGGGAAATTTTCCCCCTGATTCCCATTGACTTGAATTTTGCTAGGGCTCCTTGATGCCACATTTGGTTAAATAGTGCCTTGTTGTCAAGGGTACTCATTCTCACCTCACTGTGCATGTGTGGAATAAGGCTGCAATGAGGTCTGGAGCCAAGTGGTCATGGCAGAACCCAAATTGTGCATCGGTGAACAGGTCATTGCAGAGTAAGTGCCACTTGATAGCACTGTCGGTGACACTTTCCACCATTTTGCTGATGATTGAGAGCAGAATGACTGGCAATGTTACCACTTTTAGTGGGACATGATTAATAGCATGGATAGGTCAATATATATTGACTGAGATAATTGCTCATATTGTGGCATCTTTGATACCTCCGAATGCTTTACTCTCTTCCCCTAGTTTTCTCACTACCCTCCCCTTCAAGCAGGTTTTGCTGCTTTAAAGAGGAAGGGTCCACAGATATTAATCCTCTCTTATATCTCACAAAGTGACCATTATTTATATGTGAAAAGAAAAAGAGAAAAATGAAAGGTTTGCATTTATACTGAGGCTTTCACGATATCAGGAACTCTTAAAGCACTTTGCAACCAAAGAAGTATTTTTTTGTGGTGTAGTCAGTTGTAATGCATGAATTATGACAGCTAATTTGCACTCAGCAAAATCTTGCTAACAGCAACGAGCTAATGACCAACTATGTACATAGTTGGTGGATAAATATTGATCAGGACACCAGGTCAACTCCCCTGCTCTTCTTCAAAAGCATGGAATCTTTCTATTCCTTTGGTATCATACAGGGACTGTCAGCCTAGGCTTTTTGCGCAGGTGTTTGGAATGGAACTTGAACCCACAAGACTGAGGGTTCTGAGACTTCTGATATCATAAGGTTTGATGGTGAGTTTCAGAAGATGGCTTGATCGCTGTTGATCATTGTGGGAATGGGCATTGGAATTGGGGGGAGGGGTGGGGGTGGAGAAGAGACCAGAAAAGGAAAGGGCAGAGCCAGGAGAGTTTGTCATTATCTGTCCACTTCTAGCAGATATCACTGGGTGGTTAAACAAAAACAAAAAATGCTGGAAAAGCTCAGCAGGTCTGACAGCAAGTCTGGCATTGGACTCGAAACATTAACTCTGTCTTTCTTGCCACAGATGCTGCCAGACCTGCTGAGTTTTCCCAGCATTTTTTGTTTTTGTTTCAGGTTTCTAGCATCCGCAGTATTTTGCCTTTATCACTGGACGGTGATCAGGAGTGAGAAATTAGCTGACTTTTCTTCCTCTAATGGTTAGGTGCTGAGAGCCCATATGGCTTGCTGGGATCAGCTAATTTGTGTCAGAGCTCAGTCATGCATGTGACAATTCATTATCAGTGCAATGTTACAGTGCACAGGAAATTTACCTATTCATTTTAGTCCATGACTACACTTCATATTCTGATGCAGAAACATTGCCAAAGTCTTCAAAGGATCAAACGTTGTGATATTTTGTGCTACAAACAAATTGACAATCTCACTTTGCAAGTTAAGGCAGCAGAAGCACTTAATGCAATTTAATTTAATTATTATTCTATTAATCTCATTTGTAGCCTGTAAAGGCCTCAGGGAAAAGATTATAGGGGCGACTTTGTGTCTGTATGTCACAAAAATATCCCAGATTGTGCTGAATGAATCATCGTGCAGCTTCCTCCTGCATAGTTGAGGCCACAATCAAACACAGGCATCACTTCAAATTAGAAAGCAGATTCTTGGCCCCTGATCTCTTGTTTTCTGCCATTTTCCAAAATGGTACAATTTTTCCCACTTGGGCTAAATTTTCAGCGCTATGTGAGCACAAGGCTTCAAAGAACGGGTGCTGGAATAATACTGTAACACTGGGCATCTGATGCTGTTTCCTGATCACATGGTGGCCAGTTTCTTCTGAACTTAGCTCAATGCTTACATAGCTGCCAGCTTTCTCTGCAAGAAAATCCTGGAGCTTCTACTCTTTTACATTAGTGTCATCAAGAAAAAGGTCAATTAGGATGTTAATAATCCTTTGATCCTTCAGTCGTCCACAGCGTGTGATTTGGAAAGCCATTTTTCACCGATCTTACTGTAGATTTACAATATGCACCACAATGTGAGGGACTGAAAGTTTGGCATTCACCCAATGCTGTAGCTGTCAGCTTTTCTACAAGAAAACCCTGGAGGTCCAATCGCCTGCATTAAGCCTCATCAGGAACAAGGTGGATTAACCCTGTGAGGACTGCAAGCATCTTAAAAACAAGCCTGTTGCGATTTGAAGAACGTAATTAATTAGGCAACATTTTTTAGTCTTGTCCACCTCTTTAATAATCACTGTTTCCTCCATATGTGCAGAAACTTGTTTATGCAGCTATTACATTAAGGTTTAATGTTAGTTATTTTTAATGAAATGATCAACTTTTCTGTGAACTCTTTGGACTCTTGAAGTGTGGAATGGCTGATCAAGAATGAAGTGAAAAAAGCAATACAAAATTAATGCCTCTCCATTGAAACCTCTTGTTCCTTCTGTCCCTGTCACAGTATCCAGTTGCCTCTTAAAAGTGCTTTTGCCTCCATTAAGCTGATAGGAAGACCATTCCAGATATTAATTATTCTTTGTGCAATATATGAGCCTGATTCAGAATTATTTTGGGTAGTTTTGTAGACAAGCAGTGACATCAAGATTAATATATACATTCATCAAATACACAAGAGACTGCATAAACTCTTAAATACATTTTCTAAACCTTGGTCCTTTTTGAATAATGCCCATTATGCTAGTAATTGTCCTAGTTTCCTATCACTTTTCTTCTCATTGGCTTCCCATTTCTCCCATCCTCTCCTAAAGGCACTGAATGTATAAGGGCATGTCCTCCCAAGCTAAAGATTCCTGGTACCACAACTACATGGCTGTTCTTCAGGTCTGTATCATTCGAATGCTAACAGACTCTTCAATCCTGAAGATAACCCTGTCAAGACAGTTTCTCTTCCAATCTGTTGACCAGACAACCTGAGTTTCCAGCAGGGTCATTGTATAGCAATCAATCATGCCTCTGAGTCAGAGGGTTCAAGCCTCAAAAACTTGCACACATGATCTAGACTTGACTTTGTTGTGAAGCACTGAGGAAATGGTTCATTCTTGGCAGCATTGTCTTTCAGATGAGCTGTGTGGAACTATGGTTTTATGTAATGTGTAGTATACCTTTAAGAAGGATGTTATAATGGAAGATCACATGATCTTGTGTAACCAATAGTGGAGTAGCGCAGGCTAACTCTGTAGTTAGTTAGTAGTTAGCTGGAAGTCAGTAGTCTGCAAGGAGCAGCAGAAGAATGTAGATAGAGTTTGGTGTAGAAACACACGTGTAGCTGCTGAGTACCTTGTAAATAAACAGAATGTGTTCCACCCAAGAAGTATCTGCAGAACTGCTCTATCTAAAGTACCAACTCAGTCAAACCACAACAAGCATGCAAGTGTGATTCACATATGACCATAAACTGACGATGGAGTCACAACAAACTGGCGATGAGGGTGGGATAAAATGAACCACTTTGCCACCACCACTCCCACTAGTAACATGGGGAAAGAAGGAAAAAGCGAGGATAGAAGAAAGATACAATGAATTAGCATCGAGAGTAAAATCACGGAGGAAATCAAAAGAATCAAAATCAGGCTGTACCTCGCACAGTCGGAGTAAGAAGTTTCTTTTCAAATCTTCGATGCAATACCCTCAAAGCGTGCCACAACTTGGGAGAATTGATTCATTCGATCCAGCCACATACAATTGGACTCATTATATTGAACACCTTGTATTTCCAAGCGAACGACATTATCGAAGAAGAGAAGAGGCAGGCGATCCTTTTATCTACATCTAGGAATAAAGCCTATAAAACCTTAATTTGAAGTTTGATGGCACAGGGTGTCTCAGATTCGAAAAATTTTGATGACTTGGTGGATCTTGTGAAGGGTCATTACCAGCCAAAGCCCTCAGTAATGATGCAACAGTTCAAGTTTAACTCAAGAAATAGAGCCCCGGGGGAGACAGTTGCTTGTTATGTGGCAAGTTTGGAACAATTAACAGAGCGTTATGAGTTTGCTACATCGTTAAACAATATGTTCAGAGATCGTTTAGTGTGTGGTGTAAATGAGGACACGATTCAAAAGAGATTACTGTTCAAAACAAATTTGGATTTTAAGAAGGCGCTAGAGATAGCACTGGCCATGGAAAGCACAGTCAGAGATTCAAAAGCCATACAGGAAGCACAAAATGGCGCCGTCCTCCACATGGGGAAACTTGCCCCAGGCGAATAGGGTGTGAAAATACAAGGCTCTGCAGAAAAGCGGGAAATAGCCACCGCTTACAGAAAAATAAAAAGAATTGACTCAGCAGCGAAAATATGGAATAATGGCAACAGAGGTGGAAATAATCAGACCAGTAACGATTGGCAGTTTAAAAATCAAATGTTTTTATTGTCATCGACATGGAAACATAATGAGACAGTGTAAGGAAAGAATCAGGCTGACTTTAAGCAGAAGGGAAAATCCCGTGAGATTTATAATGTAGAAGAACCTGAAGCAACAGATTCAAATATTTATTAATTATTTAATTTGAAGGTAGGGCAAACAGAACCAATTTATATACAAGTAAAAGTGAATGGCAGACCTATTTGGATAGATGTGGACACAGGAGCTTCCACTACAGTAACTGGTGAACACGCCTTCAAAAATCTGAATTATGATGAACATAAATTAAATTTGGAAGAAACTGGTGCCAAATTAAGAACATGTATGGGTGAAGATATCCGAGTCAGAAGCTTAGGTAGAGTTACTGTCCATTACAGGAGCCAATTGATAAACTATCAGTGTTGGTATTTGAGTGGCAGAGAACCAAGCCTCCTAGGGCGAAACTGGCTGAGGGAAATCAACCTTGATTAGCCACTGAGATTCCAAAAGGAAGCTGAAAACATTCCTGTTTTGGAAAAGGAGTGTGTAAGGACTCAATAACCTGAAGAATCTTAAGTCAGAATATGGTAGAACAGCAAAAGGAACCTGAAGAGACCATGCTTATTGACAGCATTCGAGACGAGGTGAGCAACCTCCGGAAGGAAAAAGAAAACCTGTTGAAAGACCTTCACACACGACAAGATCCCTTCAGGTGAAAGTTTGTACTACTGGAAAAGTATGAAAAAGAAACTGTGTAAATGAAGGATGAGTTGGCAGAGAAGAGACAACAATGCTCAATTTTCCAGGAGGCAACAAACAAATATAAAAAAGAGATGGAAGAGCTGAAGAATCCATTAAATGAAGCCAAAGATGTTTTGGAGGCAAAAGTCGCTCAATTTTCTAAGAAGCACACAGGTAATGAAATTCTGGGAGATTCAACCAAGTCAAGTCAAACTTGCATCTGAGAGTAGTCTGGCCAATATGAAAGTCGGAAAGACAGCCAAGAGTAAAGTCAGTGTTAAAAAGAAGGCCTATCGAAAGAAGACACAGAAACACAAATAAGGCTTTGATCCTGGCAGCGTACGAGTATACTTTTGTACATAGGCCTGGAAATCAAATCACAAATGCCGAAGCACTTAGTCGTTTGCCTTTACAAGAGAATGAGGAAGATGTCCCAGTTTCACAAGAACTCGTGTTATTGTTAAGTTTCTTAGATTCATCACCGGTATGTGCTAGACAGATCAGAGACAGGACAAGTAAGGACCCGGTCCTATCTCAAGTACGAGAACAAGTGCTTTATGGTTGATCACAGGAGCCCATATGTGACTAAATGAAACTGTACTTTAACAGAAGACATGAAATAACCAGCCAGGATGGTATCTTATTGTGAGGAGCATGAGTGATAGTTCCTCCAAAGGGAAGAAAGCCACTGTTAATTGAACTATACAGTGCACATCCTGGGATATCCCGAATAAAGACCATAGCATGCAGCTATCTATGGTGGTCTGGGATGGATGGAGAAATAGAGTTTAGTGAAGAATTGTGTGTAATGTCAGCAACTGCAAAAGTTACCTTCAAGCTCCATTACACCCTTGGGAGTGGCCAGGAAGACCATGGGTATGATTACACATTGACTATGTGGGACCTTTCATGGGGACAATGTTTCTGCTCATTGTAGATGCCCACTCAAAATGGTTGGACACATGAGGTGAAGTCACCAACGTCTTCTATAATTGAAAAGTTACGTCAAGGTTTTGCAGTTAATGGACTACCAGAAGTGGTCGTATCTGATAATGGCATTTACGAGTGCTGAGTTTCAACGCTTTATCAGCCTCAATGGTATATCACATGTAAAAACTTCACCGTATCACCCTTCCTCAAATGGACTGGCTGATAGAGTGGTTCAAACATTCAAGTTAGGCATGAGAAAGTTAACTGGAAATTCCTTAGCAACCAAGCTAGCACGCTTTCTTTTTCACTATAGGACCACCCCTCTTACAACAACAGGTGTACCACCTGCAGAATAATTAATGAAACACCTTCTCAGGATGAAACTCTGCTTAATTATGCCGAACTTAGGGGGGAAGGTGGAAAGGAGTCAAGGAAGTCAGAAAACTGGACACAACTAGCATAGTCTTGAGAGGAAGTTTACCATGGGAGAGACGATATATGTGAAAAACCCTGGAGAAGGACAAAAGGGGTTACCAGGTTAAATAAGTGCAGTGACTGAACCTCTATCTTACTACGTGAAGGTGGAAGACCAAGTCATATGGAGACATGTGGATCACTTGAGGAAGAGGGAAACAAAACATCAAGAAATGATTCCACCAGCTTTCACAACTGAACTCAACCTAGTGCAGTTGTGTCTGAAGTGCCTGTTGTCCCTACAAGAGTAGAGAAAACAGTTTTGCAGATACCAGCCGAAGGACCTAATGTTCAGACAACTCCTGAAAATGAGATTCCTAACAAAGCATCTAAAGTTGTAGAGCTGAGAAGTCCAAAAACGCTGAATTTGTAAATTACTTATCAGTGTAAATAATTTACTATTTTGAAAAGATTGTAATTGTAAATGTAAAAATATGCTTCAGAGTAAAGGGGGAGGGATGTGGTAACTATGGTTTATGTAATGTGTAGTGTACCTTTAAGAAGGATGTTATAATGGAAGATCACATGATCTTGTGTAACAAATAGAGGAGTAGCGTGGACTGACTCTGTAGTTAGTTAATAGCTAGTTGGAAGTCAGTGGCCTGCAAGTGAGCAGCAGAAGTATGTAGTTAGAGTTTAGCGTAGAAACACACATGTGTAGCTGCTGAGTACCTTGTAAATAAACAGAATGCATTCCACCTAGGAAGTGTCTAATCTATCTAAAGTACCAACTCGGTCACCCCGCAACAAGCAAGCGTGATTCACAAGTCACTATAAACTGCTGACAGAGTCACAAGAAGTTGATAAACTAAGGCCCAATCAGTGCTCAGATGAAATTAAATATGCTATAACACTATTCAAAAAAAACATTTCTCCTGGTGTTCTGGTCGATTGTCATCTCTTAACTAACACCACTAAAAATGGACCAACTGGTCTTTATCTCACTTGTTTTGCGTGCATGCATGTGTAGTGCCAATTGGTTGTCGCACTCCCTCCAACCACCAGCACACAGTGGCAGCAGTGTGTACCATCTTCAAGGTGCACTGCAGAAACTCACCAAGGTTTCTTTAAAAGTACCTTCCAAAACTGTGGTCTCTACCACCTAGAAGAACAAGGGCAGCAGCCACAGGGGAACACCACCACTCTGAAAGTTCCCCTCTAAGTCACTCCTAATCCTGACTTGGAAATCTATTGATGTTTAATCTCTGTCACTGGGTCAAAATCCTGGAATTTCCTCCCTAACAGTAATGTGTGTTTCTACATCACATGGACATTTTTTTATTCATTCATGGGATGTGGATGTCACTGGGTAAACCAGCATTAATTGCCAGTTCCTAATTACCCTTGAGAAGATGGTGGTGAGCTGTCTTGCTGAAGTCCATGTGGTGTAGGTGCAGCCACAGTGCTGTTAGGGAGGGAGTTCCAGGACTTTGACCCAGTGAAGGAACAGTGACATATTTCCAAATCAGGGTGGTGTATAGCTTGGGGGGGAACTTCCAGATGGTGGTGTTCCCATGCATCTGCTGTACCTGTCCTTCTAGAGGGTGGCATTTGTGGGTTTCGAAGGTGCTGCCTAAAGAACCTTCATGAGTTCCTGCAATGCATTTTGTAGATGGTACACACTGCTGCCACTGTGCTTCATTGATGAAGGGAGTGAATGCCTGTGCATGAGGTGCTAATCAAGCGGGCTGCTTTGTCCTGGATGGTGTTGAGCTTGCGGAGTGTTGTTGGAGCTGTACTCATCCAGGCAAGTGGAGAGTATTCTATCACACAACTGACTTGGACACTACTCGACATTTTGTTTGCTTACAATTTACGCCCAGCCCTTTCTTCTCAACTCACTACTCAATCCAAAATCTTTTGCAGTTTCTTTTCAGAGTTTGTAATAAGAATGATATCATTGGTGTATCTTATATTATTAAGGTTGTAACCACCAACTAATAATCCAGGAAGGTCTTCAATCTCTCTAAGAATATTTTCACTATACAAATTGAATAAATTTTGGGAGAAAACACACCCGTGTCTGACTACTCTTTTAATCTTCACAAAATCACTTACATTGTTCTCAACTTTTACCGCTGCAGTTTGTTCCCAATAAAGATTTCTTATCGCTCTAAGATCTTTGCTATCAAGGTCAAGGGACTCTAACATGCTCATTAGTATTTCCTGTTTCACCTTATCAAATGCTTTACTACAATCAATAAAACACATGAGTACATCTTTTTTAATCTCTATGGCTCTTAGATGACACATCACAGGATGGATTATAGTTTGACACTGAGCCACATAAAGAAATATTAAAACAGGTGACCAAAAGCTTGGTCAAGGAGGTAGATATTGAGGGGTGTCTTAAATGAGGAGAGAGAGGTAAAGAGGTGAGAAGATTAGAGAGAGAATTGCAGAGCTTAAGACAAAGGAGAAGGAAAGAAGAAAGAAAGAATTTACATTTATAGAGTGCCTTTCATAACTTTATGACTGCTCTGAGCACTTTAGAGCAGCTTTATTACTTTTAAAGTGTACTCACAGTTGTAATATATGAATGTTGTGTGTTCATTCATAATTCAGGACATTATCATATTCCAGACATAATCTAGGTTGACACTTCAAAGCAGCCCAAATGGAGCGCTGCACCATTGGAGGTGCAACCTTTCAGGTGAGATGATAAATGGAAGCACTACCTGATCTCTCAGGCAGACATAAAAGATCCCATGCCAGAGCAGGGGAGATCTCCCTGGAGTTCTGGCCAATATTTATCCATCAACCAACATCACTGAAGAAAACAGAATCTCTGGTCGTTATCTCATTGCTGTTTGTGGGATCTTGCCATGTATAAATTTCCTGCCATGTTTCCTACTTTACAACAGTGACTACGCTTCAAAAGTACTTAATTAGCTGTAAAGCCCTTTGGGCGATCCTGAGGTCATGAAATGCTCTATATAAATGCAAGTCTTATATTTTTTTTCCAAAAGGAAAACCTGCATTAAATATTCAGCCCGAAACAATAAGTCTCAGATCTGAAATCTGTGTTCACGTTGACCTCCACGTAATGTTTATGTCTACAGACTGTTGTGTCTTTAAGACATTTAATTGAATACAAAATTGAATTTTATAAGTACAATTTCTGTGTTCATTGTTGTTTAAAATTGTCATTTTTAATGTCAGTTTTCTTTATTGCTTACTCCACTTTCCCAATTGACCCTGTCAGGATTGTTAATTCTGGTTGGGTGGATTCTTGGAGGTTTCATCACCTGACCTTATGCCTCCAACTGCCCCACCCAATCAAATCAACGTTTTCCCCATGCTAATATTTTTGTAACTATTAAACCAAAGTGTACAAAGAAAATGAAAATGAGAGCACACTTATTTTTAATGTCACTGTGATTTTTATCCCAGGTTTGCTTGCCACAGTACCCAAGAGATTAATCTTTAATTCCAGGAGACTTCAGGACAATCCTGGAGGGTTGATGACCCTATATTGTGCCCATATCAACTGCTAACAGAGAAGGCAGACTCAAGAGGCCTGGACTACAAACACAGACATCCACCTTACTACTCCATGGCACAGTGTGTTACTGCAGTATAGTACTGAGCCACCAGAATCATGACTTAAACTATAATGGAGTGAAAGACTAGTTGTCAAAAGGTCAGTCAGCACTAAGTAGATCTTTCCTTTCTATGTTTATCTTTGGACAGCTGGCAAAAGTTTCAAGGGAAAAAAATCCTGCTGGTTTTGTTTGAAATGCTGGAGATGTGGAGGAGGGGGTGGAAACTCTGGAGACAGCAGAAAAATGCAAGCTGGTTGGCAGGTATGGTTTACCCAGAACTATAGAAACAGCACCAGTGCCTTGCTCTTTATGTGGGAACAATTATATAATGCAATACAGAACTGAGAGATTTAATTAAGATATGTTGATGCTGTGTTTAACCAAACTTTTCTTGTTTCATTCTGTTAAGGCAATTATATATTTTTTTTAATAGTTATTTTGTGAGATCTGTAAGCTGGCTATATTCCGTCTCTGAAATTGGACAAAGTGCGTGTGAAACACACTGGACTCAATGAACTTTCCAATTTAACTTTCAAGAATTGCCAGAGGATTAAAGGAAAAGCACATCCAAAGCAAGCTTTAATTATGACAGATATAAGGGGAGGGGAGGAAGGGGTTAATAATGCTTGCTATTATGCCAAATTGATTATTGAGAGGCAGATATTTATAGATCAGGTTTTTTTTAAAAAAGCAGAGAATACTGAAAATAAAAGTCAGCAAATTTGCTATTTCTGATCTAAATAAGTCAGTTCTGCACTAACAATGCAATAAGGTATAGTAACCTTAGATGAAAAGACGTTTATATACCTTCCTGACAGCGAGTAAAAATTCATAGCATACCTGTGGCTGCCCTAAGCCAGGGAGGGAGTCATTATCAGGCCATGGGAAAGCTGAAATTTTACATCCCTCACCACTCCTACTTTCTTCCCATATATGAATAGAAGTACTTTCGATGTAGATGTTTAAAGCATGTAAGATTATCATAACTTTCAAGAAAGGCTTGATGAAACTGGCCACACTTTTTGGAACTCCCCTTTCCTGTCAGTGTGAAAGTGTCACCTTCATACAAGATCCACAATTAATGCTTAAGAAACCTGTAAATTATATGACTGATGTGGTTTCCTTTTATCAAATTGAACCTTACATGCAGTATGATGAATGATAGATGCATTGTTCCCACCAGCCACTTTTCATGCCAGGTGCTTAAAAAAACAAAATAAAATTTTAAATCCTATAATATGCTAGCGATTCTGTTCCTGTGCAAAATATTTCAGTGCTGCATTTGTTAATATTAGGTTGGTGAATGAACGTTTACAAACTTTAATCTTAGCAACCATCGCCATTTAATATAATTGCCATCACTTAATTAAAGTAGTTTTGAAGGTTATGTAGAATACAGTATGTGGTTTGGTTAATATAATGATCATAGGCATGTTGCATTCCAATGATTATGGAATGGCAGAACCTGTTTAAAAAAGAAAGGACTCACATTTTATAAACAAGTTTTCATGACAGCCTGGATGTCCCAAAGTGCCTTACAGCCAATGAAGTACTTTTGAAGTGTAGCCATTGTTGTAATGTAGGAGACGCAGCAGTTAATTCGTGCACAGCAAGCTCCCCCAAATAACAATGAAATCATGGCCAGATAATCAGTTATTTTAATGTTAGTTCAGGGATAAATATTGGGCAGGACATCAGTGAGAACTCCCCTGCTCTTCTCTGAATAGTTTGTGGGAATCTTTTATGCCCACTTGCAAGGAAAGATGTGGCCACAGCACTGGACTGTCTACCTGGATTGTGTCCTGAAGTCCCTGGACCATCAGGATCATAGCGCAGTACCTGATACTAACTTTCCCAGCTGAAGATCTCCATTTCAGCAACACATCTCTTCAAAGGCATTAGCTTCTGTGCAACCAAAAACAACTACTCCAAGCTGCTTGCTAAGCATATCTATATTTAACCTATGCCATTGGAGCAACTTGAGTGTAGCTGAAGGATTCAATGGGAGAGTAAGTCAATGATCTCTTGAGGGTGGAGGCACATTCTTCATTTTGAAAGATTTTCCTTCTCCTTCAAGTATTCTTGAGGACCTCACTTTCAGTTTCCACTTTGACAATCAGATACCTCAGATAAGAAATGAAAGACAGTTTGCATATTTCATGTCAACACACTAAAATTCTACTGGGGCAAGGTAGAGACTTAGGGGAGGAATTATACGTCCCCCTTGCAGTGGGTGCAGGGCTGTAAAACACAGTGAGTCATTCTAAAGTCCGTTAACTTCAGCATGGCTGTAAAATCCCACCAATGTAAAATTCCACTCTTAGCCTCATATAGTTAAGCTACTACAGTCCTAAGGCTAATGCCTCTCCAGGCTGTCATTTTTATTGTTTGTACAGGTTTACTGCAGCTACAACATCAAATCTGAGTTTACATCACCCCTGCATATTGACCATGTAATTGTGCAAGGTGAAGTTGCAAACATATTTAACCTATTTAATTTTAGATAGAAGTGCATAGCTCAACAAAAACAACTCTGGCTTCTTTCTACTGGAAAGGACATGCATTCCTTGAAGGTACTGGGAAAGGTGTTGAGGGCTAGCCCTCAAAATCAGGCGTGGGGGTCGAGATGCGCAATTAACCCACACTTATTGACTGCAAAACAGGCAGCGCACAAACATCATGCAGAATTTTTGGGACTGCATCGCCCAATACTCCTTCAACTATTCTATCCCTAATAAGTTCAGATTTTAGGTATTTGCATTCGCAGCCTTCAGCCATTCTGTACAGATCATTCATGAATGAGTTGACAGGGTCTCCTGGCTGCGGGACATGCTTATTAAATTTAGCCCTTTCGCAGATTTTGTTACTTCTTAGGTTAAAATAAACATCAAATGATTTTAGTACTTCTTCAAATTTAGCAGGTGATTCGTTGATCTCTTGTCTAGCAATAATGTCATCTGCTATCGGGCCTACTAAATAAAGCTGCGTGTTAACTTGTTGAGCTTCTGTCTTTTTATCCAGACCTGGAGCAAACATGTATCTAAGGAACCTTTTTCTCCAAAGTCCCAAATTATGTAATTGATCTGGGCCTTGGATAAGTCCAAACTGATTTGGAACAGCGAATTTCTGATCAATGCTTAAAAATTTTTAAAGTGTAGGTTCAGCTTTAAGAAGTTGCTGAAATTCAAGATGGCACCTCTGCTCATTTGAAGACAAAGGGTTTACCTGCACTTGTCGGCTTCAGCGGGCTTCTGCTGCAATGGCACTCACAGTCAGCCTTGCAAAGTTTTTTTCAATGGCTGCTTGGATCGATTAGCTGCAGGCTTCTATATTTCAGGGCTTTGCTTTAGGGTAACGAAAGCATTGAATCCTGACCTTTGATGGACTTTAAAAGCTGTTTCTTTAGTCGTGACTCTTCCAAATTAATTATTTTTTTTCCTTATTGGATCAAGCTCAGATGCACTGACTCGGGAATCTGCTTTTCCTGACTGAGTTTTTAAATGGCAATTTCTGACCGCTGAACTATTTAAAAGTCTCTCGGGATTTGCTATGGACTGGAATTTAAAACTTTTGGCTCACCCCTGCAAGGTCTGCTGACTCTGCACTCTGCAAAATGAAGCTGGACTTCCAAGAGATCCCATGGAGACTTCTGCTGCAGTGAGGAAATTTAAATTTCTGCCTTCAGCTTCCAAGCCTTTCCTTGGAGCTTGTCCCTGGCAATTTTCCTTTGTGTATTAGCTTCTTGAGCTTTTCTTCAGGCCAGAATGCTTCTTCGAATTTTTCTTTAGTCTTGCAGGATTTTAGCTTTTCTCTGCATTTTTTTGTGAGGTTTTGGGTTTATCCATTCACTGTCGCTATGTTGTAGGGCATTGGAGGCCATTCAGTGGGTATTAATGAAGTCTTCATAGTCATAAGTAGGTTAATTGTATGTATTTATTAACTATAGACTGACCATTAGGTGCGGGTCATGTGTTCTCTTACATCACTGTGTGGGCAGTACTGTACTCAGTTCCATATTAACCCTATATGTGCCAGACCCTAATACTAAACCTTCCACAAGCCATGCTGCAGCCAATGGGGTAGCACTAGGAGCATAAGGCTGGCAAAGACACATGGAAGTCAGGCACTAAGGAAATGCACAAGTGAGATTAGTTGACTGTTGCAAGCAATATGGGAAGATTTGGTTTGGAATGATCACTTTCTATTGGCTTTTATTTTTGCATTGTAGCCAAATGGACCCTGGGATTGTCATTGGCCGAAGCAAGCTAAGTTGTGGAACTTTGGCGGATGGGAATTGGGGTTGTGGTTACTGGTATCACGCTTGAATGAGTTCCTCACAGTGAGCCCCGGCAGCAAGGGGGGTATCTAAGTTGCCTCCACCTCTTCATCTTCCTCCTGCTCCACCCCCTCCTCCTCCTCCTTCTCTTCCTTGTTATGCTTCAGTTGCTGGGCTGCTTGCCATAAAGCTGGTGGCAGGGGTTCTTCTCCATAATGCTGCAGCATAAAGCAGTTTACAGTGAACCCTGACACCTGCTCTGCCGTGTACTGCAGGCCTCCTGGAGTCATCCAGGCAGCAGGAGCATTGTTTCAGCATGTCATTGGTCTGCTCTATCACATGTCTTGGTGCATTGTGGCTTTCATGGTGCACATGTTGCACACGTGTATAAATTGCATACTGGAGTGAACAGCCATGTGGTCTACAAATAATACCCCGTAGCACTCTTTGGTTTGCTGTGATGCCCCAAATGCAGCTGGCACAGCTGGCTGCCACAGGTGAAGGCATCATAACTGCTGCCAGGGTACTGGGCACTGAACTGCATGATATCTCTCCATGTGTTCAATCAACTGCTGGACATCGAGAGAGTGAAATCCCTTTTGGTTTTGGCATAAGGCAGAGTCGGTACACCCACAAAGCAATGCGCATGCAGTCAATGGAGTCATGAGCCATGGAGAAGCCTGCAATCCTATAGTAAAGCATTATGTTCACTGTACATGATTCTCTCTGGCAAGAGAGAATGAAGAGCAGTTAGCTCTTGATAAATAGAGTGTCAGTGATCTCACTCAGGCAACGGTGGACAGCAAACTGTGAGATGTTATAAATATCTCCAGCTCCCGCATGGAAGGTTCCAGACACATAAAAATCATGGCTACAGATTCCCTCACAACCACTGGCAATGAGTTCCTTGCTTTGCTCTGAGGTTACAGTTGTGGCTGCAGCAGGTGACAAACTTCATTGAAGACATCCTGACTGAAGCATGGACATTGCACATATTGTTCTACGCTGAGGTTCAGGTAAGAGAGTTTCTCTCTGAACACCCAGGCCCTCCTGCTGAGAGACCCCATCCTCCTCCATCTTTCAGCAGCTTGTCCTGCTCTGCATGACGTCTGCTAATTCTCTAAGTAATGCTCTATTTGAAGAAGAATGCTTACTAGTGCGCACGTGTTTGAGAACAGCTGGTTTATGCAGAAATATTGAAGTCAGCAAAAAATTCCTTGGGCACCTGCCACACCACACCTGTGGACTTTGCCAACTTTAAACAACTATAGAAAACTTCAATCATTTGTAGAACCGAAGTAACAGCCGGAAGAAATCAGCCAGCAACTAACCTTTAAATAGTTGACGACCCCTTTAAATAATGCTGGTAAGGGTCTTTTCCAATGCTGAACCTGTGCAAAGTTAAAAGAGGCCATTAACTGAAGTGTCGAGGTCCAAAATGGCACCTCTGGCAACAAATCAATGTTACATGCTGATAAGCGTCATGATTTGCCAGCTCTGCTTAATTCCAACAACTGTTCAGTGCACCCACACTAACGCCTTCACCAACATGGCATCCGTGCAAGTCACCCAGGGGGTGTTTGCTCACACCGCTAGCATGATTTGGGGCACCGAAAATCATCCGTAGCAGTCAAACAACCTGTCATGCTGCTTCTGCATCTGAGGGTGGAATTTTACTACCCATCCCGCCGGCAGGATCAATGGACCTTTGAACGGCTCACCGCATTTTCCAGCCCTGCCCCCACTGCGATGGTGTCATAAAATTCTGCCCCTAGAGTGTGCCCATTCAGTACCTATTGCCCCCATCTAGTTCTAAATGATGCGTTTGAATGTATTTGTTCTAATTAACATTGTGACATTCTTGAGCATTTTGCTGGATTCAGCTTGCAACAAAGTTTATTCATATTTTTACAGTGTTTGCCTGCGCAGTCGTATACTTTCTTTGTGTCATGAAACGCGACAGAATTATATTTTTGTTACAATGAGTTAGCCTTGCTAGTACTGGCATTAAGAGATAAATTGATCATTTATATTTACATATCAATAGGCCAAAAATGACAACATAATCTTGACTGATTAACATTCTGACTGATTCCACCTTCACTAAAGCTATGTCAATCCCGAAAGACCCAGTTTTCCACCGGGATTCGATGTTGGGATCTTCTTGGTCTGTATCGCTCAGTTGCTGAGGTACTGGGGGGAGTTTGGTAAATGTACAGTGGGAATTCCAGTCTGCATAGCAAATGTTCTTTTGTAATAGGTATGTACAAAAGAAGAAGAAAAGCAAATTATTTTGAATGGGCAAAGTGAAATATAGTGTTGAAAAGTGACAGAGCACAGCATAGCCGGATCAGAGTCTGAGAAATACACAGTGTTCCCATACACTGGTGTCACTGTGCATTTCAAATCCAGCTCAGAAAAGCAACCAATGCAACAGCGTACAGCTTTTCATTTCCCACACTCTGTGTCCTTGATGCTTTTCTGTGTAAGGCTGCTGAATTATTGCCAATTATGCCAAATTTGGAGCAAGTTTTGTGCTGTGTTTTTAGGTCCACTGGGGACTGGATTGAGATGATTGAAGCAGATTACATTTGGTGCCCTTAACGGCCAGAAAAAGAAATCCTTAACCTCTCGCACTGGGCTGAATATGAGCACAATTGGGTGTGCGTAGGGTATTATCCCACATCCTGGCACGGGGAGCAGTTAAATTGCCTCTGTGAGACTTACCCCCTGCACTGCCTTCCTGCAGCTCCCCTGCACTTTTGAGCAGGCATGTGGGTTACCTGCCGGAAGTGGAGAGAGGCCTTTCTTTAACTATGCAGACCGCCCTGCAATGATGTTACCAAGGCCCAACTGCAATCTTAACCTAAAAACAAAAAACTGCCAATGCTGGAAATCGAAAACAAAAACAAAAATATACTTGGAAAAACTCAGCAGGTCTGACAGCATCTGCGGAGATGAACACAGTTCACGTTTCGAGTCCGTATGACTCTTCAACAGAACTAAGGAAAAATAGAAAAGAGGTGAAATATAAGCTGGTTTAAGGGGGGGTGGGACAGGTAAAGCTGGATAGAGGGCCAGTGATAGGTGGAGATAACCAAAAGATATCATAGACAAAAGGACAAAGAGGCATTGAAGGTGGTGATATTATCTAAGGAATGTGATAATAGATCACATTAAGGGTAGAAAGCAGGATGACCAAGGTACAGATAGCCCTAGTGGGGGTGGGGTGGGGGGAAGGGATCGAAATAGGCTAAAAGGCAGAGATAAATCAATGGATGGAAATACATTTAAAAATAATGGAAATAGGTGGGAAAAGAAAAATCTGTATAAATTATTGGGAAAAAAGGGGGATCGGAAAAGAGATGGGGATGGAGGAGAGAGTTCATGATCTAAAATTGTTGAACTCAATATTCAGTCCGGAATTTTAGATCATGAACTCTCTCCTCCATCCCCACCCCCTTTCCGATCCCCCTTTTCTCCAATAATTTATATAGATTTTTCTTTTCCCACTTATTTCCATTATTTTTAAATCCATTGTTTTATCTCGACCTGTTAGCTTATTTCGATCCCTTCCCCCTACCTCACCCCTACTGGGCTATCTGTACCTTGCTCGTCCTGCTTTCTACCCTTAATGTCACCTATTAGCACATTCCTTAGATAATATCACCATCTTCAACACCTCTTTGTCCTTTTGTCTATGACATCTTTTGGTTATCTCCACCTGTCACCAGCCCTCTATCTAACTCTACCTGTCCCACCCCCCGCTTAAACCAGCTTAAATTTCACCTCTTTTCTATTTTTCCTTAGTTCTATTGAAGAGTCATACGGACTCGAAACGTTAACTGTGTTCCTCTCCGCAGATGCTGTCAGCCATGCTGAGTTTTTCCAGACATTTTTGTTTTTGTTTTGCAATCTTAACCCGCGGCCTGTGTGGGGGCATATGACATCATCGCTTCCCCACCAAACCAAACCTATTAGCAAGAGAAGCAGCAGCTAGGCCAGGGGGTCAACCCTGGTTCAATGAAGAGTGCAGGAGGGCATGCCAGAAGTAGCACTAGGCATGCCTAAAAATGAGGTGTCAATCTGGTGAAGCTACAACATGGGATTCCTTGCATGCCAAACAGCATAAGCAACAAGTGATAGACAGAGCTAAGGGAGCCCTCAACCAACAGATCAGATCTAAGCTCTGCTGTCCTGCCACATCCAGTTGTGAATGGTGGTGGATAATTAAACAACTCACTGGAGGAGGAGGCTCCACAAATATCTCCATCCTCAATGATGGCGAAGCCCCGAACATCAGTGCAAAAGATAAAGCTGAAACATTTCTTACAATCCTCAGCCAGAACTGCCAGGTGGATGATCCATCTCGGTCTCTTCCGGAGGTCCCCAGCATCACAGATGTCAGTCTTCAGCCAATTTGATTCACTACACGTGATATCAAGAAACGGCTGAAGGCACTGGATAGTACAAAGGCTATGGACCCTGACAATATTCCGGCAATAGTACTGAACACTTGTGCTCCAGAACTTGCCATGCCCCTAGCCAAGCTGTTCCAGTACAGCTACAGCACTGGCATCTACTCAGCTATGTGGAAAATTGCCCAGGTATGTCCTGTACACTAAAAGCAGGACAAATCCAACCCGGCCAATTAACTCAACCCAATCTACTGATTAAATCAGTCTACTCTTGATCATCAGTTAAGTAATGGAAGGGGTCGTCAACAGTACTATCAAGTGGTGCTTGCTTAGCAATAACCTGCTCACTGACGCCCAGTTTGCGTTCCGCCAAGGCCACTCAGCTCCTGACCTCATTTCAGCCTTGGTTCAAACATGGACAAAAGAGCTCAACTCCCGAGGTGAGGTGAGAGTGACTGCCCTTGAGGGCACATCAAGGCCACATTTGACCGAGTGAGGCGTCAAGGAGCCCTAGCAAAACTGGAGTCAATGGGAATCAGAGGGAAAACTCTCTGCTTGTTAGAGTCATTCCTAGCACAAAGGAAGATGGTTGTGATTGTTGGAGGTCAGTCATCTCAGCTCCAGGACATCGCTGCAGGTGTTCCTCAGAGTAGAATCCTCGGCCCGACCATCTTTAGCTTCATCAATGACCTTCCCTCCATCATAAGGTCAGTGGGGATTTTCACTGATGATTGCACAACGTTCAGCACCATTCACGACTCCTCAGATACTGAAGCAGTCCCTGCCCAAATGCAGCAAGACCTGGACAATATCCAGGCTTGGGCTGACAAGTGGCAAGTAACATTCGTGCCACACAAGTGCCAGGCAATGATCGTCTCCAACAAGAGAGAATCCAACCATCGCCCCTTGATGTTCAATGACATTACCATCACTGAATCCCCCACTATCAACATCCTGGGGGTTACCATTAACCAGAAACTGAACTGAACTAGCCATATAAGTACTATGGCTACAATAGCAGGTCAGAGGCTAGGAACCCTGCGACGAGTAACTCACCTCCTGACTCCCCGAAACCTGTCCATCATCTACAAGTTACAAGTCAGGAGTGTGATGGAATATTTTCCACTTGCTTGGATGAGTTCAGCTTCCACAATATTCAAGAAGCTTGACACAGTCCAAGTCAAAGCAGCCCGCTTGATTGGTACCACATCCCCAAACATTCGCTCCCTCCACCACTGACGCACAGTGGCAGCAATGTCTACCATCTACAAGATGCACTGCAGGAATTCACCAAGTCTCCTTAGGCAGCACCTTCCAAACCCATGACCACTACCATCTAGAAGGACAAGGGCAGCAGGTAGATCGGAATACCACTAACTGGAAGTTCCCCTCCAAGTCACTCACCATCCTGACTTGGAAATATATCGCCGCTCCTTCACTGTCGCTGGGTCAAAATCCTGGAGCTCCCTCCCTAACAGCACTGTGTGTGTACCTACACCACATGGACTGCAGCGGTTCAAGAAGGCAGCTCACCACCACCTTCTCAAGGGTAACTAGTGATGAGCAATAAATGCTGGCCCAGCCAGTGAAGTCCACATCCCATTAATGGATTAAAAAAAAGGCCCAGAAAGGTAAGTTTATTTTAACGTCTTTCCATTGCAGGCCAGGATGAGCAGCACTGCACCACCTGGTCCCAAAAGGAAAACTTGGGCCTCGCTTGTCCTAGATGCAACTGCCTCAAAAATCACCCCTCCTACACAATTTCCTCAATATTGAGATCCAGTAGCTCTGGCTGCCATGTTGGTGTGGGAGACTGATATTGAAAATTGTAAATGGGGCTAGGGGTTAAAATATCGCAGGTCTTATACAGCTAAAGGTCGGGTGGCTTCCTATCAGCAATTGGAGGCCGGTCAAGCTGGGTCATGCTGCTGGTCTCAGTTCATTTGTGTCAATTCTGATGTGTTTTACTACCTTGGCCATGCTCAGTGGATAGCATTCTCACCTCTGCGTTAGAAGGTTCAAGGGTGAACCTTTGATTCCAGGTAAATCCCATTCCTAAATCTTGAGCATATAATCTAGAGTGGCCCTTCAGTGCTGCACTGCTACAGGTGCTGCCTTTTGAAATGAGACTTGAAACTGAGGCTCCATCTGCTTTCTCAGGCAGACATAAAGTTTTCTATGGCACTACTCGAAGAATAGGCCTGCTAAAATATCATCGGCCTGAAACTTTAACTTGGTTTCACTCTCCACAGTTGCTGTCTGAACAGTATTTCCAGCATTTTTGTTTTTATTTCGGATTTCCAACATCCGCAGCATCATATGGAATCATAAAATGGTTGCAGTGCACTCGGCCCATCGAGTCCAAGTTCTCTAAGAGCAGTTTGGCTAGTTGCACCCTTTCCTGGAAGCCCTGCAAATGTTTTCTCTTCAGGTGTTTATCCAATTCCCTTTTGAAAGCCCCGATTGAATCTACTCCTGTCACTCTTTCAGGCACTGCATTCCAGATTCCCATTTCGCCTTTAGCCCTTTTGCCAATCGCTTTCAATCAAAATAATAAAAGCAAAATACTGCGGATGCTGGAAATCTGAAACAAAAACAAAAATTGCTGTAAAAACTCAGCAGGTCTGACAGCATCTGTGAAGAGGAACACAGATAATGTTTTGAGTCCATATGATTCGGTTCTGATAAAGAGTCATACGGACTCGAAACATTAACTGTATTCCTCTCCACAGATGCTGTCAGACCTGCTGAGTTTTTCCAGCTATTTTTGTTTTCACTTTCAATCAATGTCTTCTTCGGCCCTTCTGTCAACAGAAACAGTTTCTCTCTGCCTAGGCCATTTTTAAACATCTCTATCCTCTCAACCTCCTCTTTTTCAATAGGCAGAACAACCCCAGCTTCTCCAGTCCATCCAGGTAATTGAAGTGTCTAATCCCTGGAACCATTCTCATAAAGCTTTTCTGCACCCTCTCTAAAGCCTTCACGCCCTTCCTAAAGTGCAGTTCCCAGAATTGGACGCAATACTTCAGTTGAGGCCAAATCAATGTTGTATAAAGAGTCATCATAACTTCCTGTCCTTTATACCCTTTGCCTCTATTTATAAAGTTCAGGATCCTGTATTTTTTTTTTCAAAAATATACTTTATTCACAAAATTGCAAAGGTATATTATAAGACATTTCAAACTGAATATTACAGAAAGTGCAATAACATTCAGCTTTTCTCCATGTAGCATATTCCAATCTCAGATACCTCAATACAATCCCAGTACTCATGACATTTACAATATACATACCATGTCAGCATGCCACCAGAAAAGGCAAAAGATTTCAAATTGAAAACCTCAGAGTGGAACATACTGTGTGTGAAAATTTGGTGCTCAGGATCCTGTATGCTTTTGTAATCATTTCCTTAACCTGCCCTGTCACCTTCGATGATTTGTACACATGTAACACCAGGTGCAGTGAGCGTAGGTATAACCGTTCCTACTGGCTTTAGGGGTCATGTGATTGATCTGACGAATGTGCCCGGAGCACAGGTAATCTTAGGGCGGAGTTTTCCAGTTGTGGACCTGGTTCAAGCATGTAGCTTCTAAACGAGCTCTGTAAATAAAGTTATCTGTTTCAGGTAAGAAATCTATCCAGTACATCAAGTTCATTACAATTGGTGTCGAGGATAAATTGCTCCAACACTACGCCTCGCCTCGACACTGTGAATCATCAATTCCTAAGGAAAGGAAGAAAAGTATACTCACCAGTCATGCCATTTTTCGGCAGAATTGACCTCTATGACTTGTCCATGGAAGACTG